>NC_137043.1:27124299-27211799 GCF_032717465.1 Coenobita brevimanus | reverse complement strand
TCCCTGTCTGTAAACGTATTTATTTCTGCTTTGTATACTGTATTCGTAATAATTAGACTTATTGTTAGTTCTGAAACTGCATTACGATTCTATTTTTAGCCATTCTCGTGGTGTGGGAGCTGGAAGTTGTGACACAACTTCCTTATTGCTAATCGGACTGACCCTCCACTTTATTCTCCCGTGGCGGAGTCTAGCCTTGGAGGACGTGCAGTTTTCTCATTTAGGACTGAAAATTCAACTCTTTCGCTCCCTTTTCCAAGCATGGGCACAACGATAACGTAAAAAATAACTCGAAACTACCATAAACATATATCAAAAAGGTGAAAATGTATTCATAACATTTTTTTTTTTTTCCAGCCATTCCTAACAGATTATGTACTGAAATCATTCGATATCACAGTACTGCATTTCTAAGTTAAATATGTACTGTTCTGGTATGTACTTGTAAGTTAAAGCACTGGTACCAGTTAACCTAATTTATTACCTATGATCGGCGTCGGAATGTTTCCTTGTGTTTACGTACAGTATTTGTGTGTGGAAGTTTTGCTGTGGAGTACTGTATTTGTGAGTTATAACATTAAATAAACCTTCTAACCACTTAAAGTGCTTTCTAGTGACAGATAACAGCAAAACAACACATTTGGGGGGTCTAGGGAGCAAAATACGGAGTAGTTTAAATATACGCGATTTCGCACCTAACACGGCACGGTAGGAACGAAACCCTCGTGTTCCGTGCGAGTTACCTGTATATATATATATATTATGAAAGGAAGAAGGAACCAAAAGCTGAAGCCCCCAAACCATGCCTTCCAAGAAAAAACAAAAACAATACGAAAGAGGGCCAAATTCAAGACCCATTCATTTCAAGATGCCTGGACACACTGTGTTTAAAAGACTGGACATCATAGGAAGTAAGAAATACAGACAAAGGGAGACAGTTCCAGAGTCGACCTGTTGCATAAATGAAGGACTGGGAGTAACGGATAACTCTTGCATTAGAGAGTTGGACAGAAAAGGGATGAGAGTTTGTTGCTAGACAGGTGCTACGTGTCCGTTGTAGAGGTGGAGGGATGCACATAAATACTGTACACTCGCTCCAGAAAGTATCAGTGCAGACTATGTGTTAAATATTATGACACACGGAACAAAGGAAACTGGAAATTGCGGTTCTGTCCTCTCACACGCAGGCATCTCTGACGATAAATGACTGCTATATCAGATATCTCTTGTGTCCTTCATGATGAGTAGGGAATGGCCATAGATGTTATAATATATACAATTATTAACTGGCTATCATTGCCACATGGTCGAATCATTCCGGATGACATCGGACCCACAGTGCGCCGATACTTTCTGGAGAGAGTGTACATACATATATACATATATATATATATATATATATATATATATATATACAGTACATATATATATTGGTATACACAGTAATACACCGATATACGATACCCCTAGATGCGATACCCTGGCTTAACGATGGGGGTAGAAATACCACCATACCTCGCCTATCAATGGCCAAACCCCGGTTTAACAATGGGTTTTTATTTTTTTACCGACTTTAATGATATTTTTAACTATAATTGTGTATTTAGGTTGATTTATAAACTGTTTTTAGACTCAGAATAATGTGTTTTAGTCATTGGTAGGGTGAACACTGTCATTTTGTGGTACAGTTTACTAAGTTTGATTTTTTCCACACTAATATTTGCTGATTTTCATATTCTATTTGTTGGTTTTAGTGAGTTATTTACAGGTGTTAGGCTTAGGCTAGCTTCTTTTACAGCTGTTAGGCCATTTAGATTGGCTTTAAACTTGTTTTGTGGCTCATGTGGGTGGGTTTTGGACTTCGTTTGGGGGGAAACCCAGGGCTGGTTAACACTCCCCATCACATGTAAAAAGCACCCTGATATACGATACCCCACCTAACGATGGGGTTTTACCTAGACAATTACATCGTTAAACCGAAGTACGCCTATATATAAAATCTTTATCAGCCATTGCAAATCCCCTGCTGAACAAAAGCCTCTCCCAGTCTCTTCCACGAATTCCTTGACTGAGCCAATCTCTGCCAGGTTTTGCCTGCAAACTTTCTACTTCCTCTCTCTACCTCCTGTCTGGCATTTTTTTGCTAGGCTTGAAATTTTTTGGAGTCCAGTGAGTTAGCCTCTTGCTCCATCGGTTATCAGTTATTTTTGCTACATGACCTGCCCACATCCATTTCTGTTCTTTTATAACTTTTGTACTGTAATGCCTTTGACTTTTAGTCTGTTCTCTCACCCAGGTTGATCTCTTCCTGTCTCTCAATTGTATTCCTAACAGTGACCCTTCCACTGTTCTTTGAGAACATACATAAACATATATATATATATATATATATATATATACACACACACACACACACACACGAGGTGCTACCCAAAAGTTCCAGTAATTTGAATATTGTAGGAAAATAAGTTACCTTACCTCCTAGTTCTCATTGTTGCCTTCGAAGTAGTCCCCATGGACATGTATACAGTAGTCCCAGCGTTTTCTCCACGAGTCCATACATCCCTGGAAGGCTTCAGGCGTGATGGTCTTTGGCACCTCCTGCAATTCTGTCTGGATCTCCTCAATCGAGTCAAATCGACGCCCTTTCAGTCGTAATTTCAGCTTGGGAAACAGGAAAAAGTATAAGGGGGCAAGGGCAGGAGAATAGGGTGGGTGGGGAATGAGTACCATGTTAGTGAAAGCCAGTTACTGCCAACAACAATTGATGTGTGAAGGGGGGCACTGTCATGATGCAAGACCCAGTCCTTGTTATTCCACTGTTCTGAACGTTTGCGGTAAATATTCTCCCTCAGACGCTGCAAAACTTCACAGTAAAACTTTTCGCTGACAGATTGACCAGGTAGGACAAATTCCTTGTGAACAATCCCTTGGATATTGAAGAAAACGATAAACATTGACTTGACATTGCTGCACCATTGGTCTGCCATTGCAAAACCGCCAAACTATCTACATACCAAGTTACAGTAGAAAGCGTAGCTCAACAACGTGTCCGCTTGCAGACACGGCTAGGGCCACACTGACGCACAAGGGATGCTGCTGACTCCTCCTAGCAGCAAAAGACAAAACTGTGAACAGTTGTCTCCCTCTGTTCAAATTACTGGATCTTCTGGGTAGCACCTCATATATATATATTATATATGTACAGTATATATATATATACATATATATATATATATATACCGTAATATATATATATTATATCAAGTACTTCAAACAGAGGGAACCAACCGTTTGCTGTTTTGCCTTTTGCCACTACGAGGAGTCAGCAGCACCCCTTGTGCATCAGTGTGACCTCGGCCGTGCCTGTGAGTGGACGTGTTGTTGAGCTACGCTTACTATTTTAACGTGGTGTGTAGGTGGTTTTGCGGTTTTGCAATGGTGCTCCTCACGGAACAAAGTACCAGCATCAATTTCTGCTTCAAGATCAACAAGACGGCTGCAGAAACTCACCGGTTGCTTCAGCACGCCATTGGTGACAATGCCATGTCCCAAAGTAGTACATTTTTCTAGTGCAAGCGGTTCAAGGAAGGACGAAAAAAGTGCGTCATGTTTGGAGCAATGTCAAGTCGATGTTGATCATTTTCTTCGATATCCAAGGGATTGTTCACAAGGAATTCGTCCCACCAGATCAATCTGTCAGTGGAAAGTTTTACTGTTTTGCAGCGTCTGAGAACATCTACCGCAAACCTCCTGAACAGTGGAAGAACAAGTACTGGGTCCTGCATCATGACAACGCCCCTGCCCACACATCAATTGTTGTCCGTCAGTTCCTGGTTTTCACTAATGCGGTAGTCATTCCCCACCCACCCAATTTGCCTGATCTTGCCCCCTGCAACTTTTTCCTGTTTCCCAAGCTGAAATTATGACTGAAAGGGCGTCAATTTGACTCGATTGAGGAGATCCAGACAGAATCGCAGGAGGTGCTCAAGACCATCATGCCTGAAGCCTTCATGGTATGCATGGACTCGTGGAAAAATCGCTGAGACTACTATATCCATGCCCAGGGGGACTAGAGTAATCCAAGTACTATCTGGATGCCCACTTTCCAGACACCCCACTTACCGGACATTGTGGGCCTAGACCTTCAGAGCCCCCCCCCCCCCAAATCCGAATTTTTCCCCACCCATAATTTGCAATTGCCGTGCGGCGCCGAACAGCTGTTTACACTACGGCCCCTTCACCCCTTCCTTCCTCAACCCTCCCCTGTCAGGGTTGCCATTTGGTATTTTTCAATACCAAATGTGGGCCAATTTGGTTATGAAAAATTCATTTGGTAATGAATCAGAATAATGCATTACCAAACGGATTTTTCACATGTACGAGGATACACAGGATGGAGATGGTGGATTGTCTGCTCTCTCTGATTAATCTGCTAGCCTACAAAGCGTGAAAATAATCAACATGCTGTTAATTATAAGGAGAGTGATTACATGTATTTCCACGTATATATATAATCAGTGAAGAATAAATGACAGCTTTACGAATTTGGTAATGAAAACGGAGGAGTTTGGTAATGTGGCCGAGTTGCGATCTGGCAACCCTGCTTCCCCCTCATCACCAGTCACTGCCTAACTGCGATCACGAGTAGATGTTTATCGCAATGGATGCCGCACGTGCTCGTTTTTGTGAATAAACAGTGAATAAACTGCAATACCTCGCCACTAGACCACACAGGAATTTACAGTGTTGTGCAGTGTTAAGAAATTAGAATTTAGAGTGCAAAGGATTAACTATGGAGTGCAAACTGGCGGTTGACATTGGCGGTTGAAACTGCAGTGGTGCAATTAACAGAATGTGCAGTGTTAAACAATTATAACTCGCAGTGCAAAGAATTACTGTAAGTGCAGGACAACACTGGCTTACTGTACGTGCTTCAAGATCATTTTCACCACTGCCAAAGCCTTAGAGAAGGCGACCACAGACGTGCTGTAAGTACCCTGGCTGAGGTACAGTCACTTCTAATTCCTCATTCTTTGGTTCCTTTTCATTTATTTCATGTTTTATGTACATTACTGGTGTGACTAGGGTCTTAAATAGGTTTAAATAGGTGCTATGCATGTCCAGTAGGGAGTTATTTAAGTGGCTTTCGAAGTTATGCTGGGTTAGGGTTCTTCAGTACAAGTCCAGGAGGCTGAGGCCCATTATCCGGACGGGACCACTTTCCGGACATGCCTTTGGCTCTATTACGTCAGATAGTAGAAGGATTACTTTCAAAGACGACAGTGAGAACTAGGAAGTAAGGTAATTTATTTTCCTACAATATTCAAATTCCTGGAAGTTTTGGGTAGCACTTCATATATATATATATATATATATATACACATATATTTTGGTAGGTGGGGGCACTCACCATCCACTCACTCGATGTAGTGATGCTCTCGGGTGTCAGCCCTTTCCTCTCTTCCATCCTTTTTTCGTTCCATCCTCTTCTGTCTTTCTTTCCTTGTCCTTCTGCCTACGGGTGACTTTACACTCCCTCTTCTGTCTTTCTTTCCTTCATTCTTTCCTTTTCCTTCTGCCTGTGGGTGACTCTACACTGAGTGACAAGCCAAATGGTTTCCTGTACATCAGGAAACCATTTACTGCACTATGCTGGGTGGTAACAATATACCGGTAACCAAATCTTGGCACCTGGTAGTTTAGTGGGTAATTATTGCGTTCCAGTCGGATTGAGCTGGTGAAGGTTTATATCCAAGGGATGGCTGGGGCTGACTGCTCATGTAATGTCACTCAGGGATGAGTGAGGCTGGTCACTCTCATCTTAAATGTCGAGACCAACTGCCTAGCCCCGGGCTCCTACGCTCCTCAAGGGGCAATGTAGGATTGGATGATGGATGGATAGAATATATATGTATATATATTTGTGGTAGGTGGGGGCGCTCACCATCCACTCACTCGATGTAGTGCTGCTCTTGGGTGTCTGCCCTTTCCTCTCTTCCATCCTTCTTTCCTTCCATCCTCTTCTTTCTTTCCTTGTCCCTCTGCCTACGAGTGACTTTACACTCCTACTTCTTCTTTATTTCCTTCATTCTTTCCTTTTTCTTCTGCATGTGGGTGACTCTACACTGAGTGACAAGCCAAATGGTTTCCTGTACACCAGGAAACCATTTACAAAGCTGGGTGGTAACCATATAGCCAAATTTTGGCACCTGGTGGTTTAGTGGGTATTTATTGTGCTCCAGTCGGATTGAGCCAGTGAAGGTTTATATCCAAGGGATGGTTGGGGTTCATTGCTCATGTAATACCACTCCTACGTTGCCCCATGAGGAGTGTAGGAGCCCAGGGCTAGGCAGTTGGTCCTGACATTTAAGATGAGAGTGACCAGCCTCACTCACCCCAGAGTGGCATTATGTGAGCAATAAACCCCAACCACCCCTTGGATATAAACCTTCACCGGCTCAATCCGATTGGAGCAAATAATTACCCACTAAACCACCAGGCGCCAAAATTTGGTTATATGGTTACCACCCAGTGTAGTAAATGGTTTCCTGGTGTACAAGAAACCATTTGGCTTGTCACTCAGTGTAGAGTCACCCACGGGCAGAAGGAAGAGGAAAGAATGAAGGAATGAAAGACAGAAGAGGGAGTGTAAGGTCACCTGCAGGCAGCAAGACGAGGAAAGAAAGACAGAAGAAGATGGAACGAAAGAAGGATGGAGGAGAGGACAGGGCAGACACCCGAGAGTAGCACTACATTGAGTGAGTGGATGGAGAGCGCCCCCACCTACCACAATATATATATATATATATATAGTGGTGGGCAGCGCAAACGAAGAAGGACCTTGCGCAAGCGCAATCCACAGTTCACTACCTTGCGTAAGCGCAAGTGCGCAATCTGACAAATACCCTGTATTTAGCTTGCGCAATGTCGCAAAGTGCAAGCACAAACCATTTGGATATATTTTTGGGAGTTACTGTAAAATATTGAGATATTTACATAAAACAGCATACTTACAGTGCTCGTCAAAATTATCGAGCGCCTACCGCCGGGCGTGCAATACTTATGGCCAAAAAAGAATCATCCATTTTTTATAGTAAAAATTGAGCCACAAGTTTGTGGCGCTAGCATGACGTCACGGTAGCCTGAGGCCTTCCGACGTGCTGGTTGGTTCCTGCCTCAGTTGCCCACGGGCTGCCTGAGAGGAACTCCGCCGCGTCTCCCTCTCTTTTGGCGCCATTTTTTACCGAGTGTCCCGCACTGTTTTGGCTTTCGCCACTTTGTTATGGCACCTACCCATGAACTATCGAGTGAAATCATATCCCAGATCATTGCTCTAAAGGAGGCAGGCCACCAGACAAAGGAAATTAGTGAATTGGTTGGTGTGGCTCGATCAACAGTGCGTCGGTGGTGCGCGGAGTTTCGAGTGGAAGACAGTGGTGAAGTTCCCACAAAGAAACTGCGGTCTGGTAGGCCTAGGAAAACTTCCCCAAGGTCTGTTAATGTTTTAAAAAATGCAGTGGAGTTTAATCCTCATGTGAGTGCAAGGAAAATAAAGGAGAGCAACCCGGAAGTGTTTGGTGAGGTGTCTGTGAGAACAGTGTCTCGTAGGGTCCATGAACTTGGTTACACAAGTCACAGGCCTGTGAAGAAATCTCTTCTCACAAAAAACCAGCGACTTTGTAGGCTTGCCTTTGCTAATAAATATCTTAACTGGGGTGAGGAGCAATGGTTGTCAGTGTTGTGGTCTGATGAGGCAACGTTTAGTGTCACCTGTAACAGAAGAGCACGTGTGTACCAGCGCAAAGGTAGTGACCCACTTGACCCACGGTATGTTGAAAGTACTGTTAAACAACCTGATTCACTCATGGTATGGGCTTATTTTTTTGGTCAAGGTTTGGGGAAGCTTGTTGTGCTTCCCAAGAACATTAGAGTGAATCAGGAAGTTTACCTGGAGCTTCTGTGTGATCATTTACCAGACTCCTTCGAGCTAACAGGTGCACGAGTGTTTCAGCAGGATGGTGCACCTGCTCACAAGGCCAAATCAGTCACCATTTGGCTTCGCGACTGCGAGGTATCATTCATGAAAGACCGGCCAGGAAATAGCCCAGACCTCAACCCAATTGAAAACCTCTGGTACCTCGTAAAGAAGAGTCTCCAAGGGAAGGACGTGAGCTCTCTGCCTAAGCTGGAAGCCGCCATTCATGACTCCTGGGAGAAAATACCCCTCCAGCACCTCAGGAGCCTCGCCCTTTCACTTCCAAGACGTCTCAGGTCCGTGGAGAAGCGTAAAGGATACCCTACGAAGCACTAAAGGTAAATAAAATGCATTATTTATATGTTTTTTCAATGCTGAAAGGTTTGTTTCGTAGGAGGGACGCAGGGCGCTCGATACTTCTGATGAGCACTGTACTTTTATTTATTATTTTATATTATTTGTAATTTGCACAAGTGCGCAATCTAATATTTAGCTTGCGCAATGTCGCTAAGTGCTAGCACAAACTATTTGCATATATCTGTGGGAATTACTGTAAAATATTGAGTTATCTAAACAAATTAGCACACTTACTTTTATTTATTATTATTATTCTATCTATCTATTGCTAGACATCTAATTCACGTAAAGGATGGCCACTGGCCACAAACAAGCAACAAATCACCTCCATGTCGCCCTGTCCCCCACCATTTCACTGCCCTGCTCCCAGCTCACACCCTCCTCTCTCATATACTTCTCCACTCCATCCCTCCATCTCATCCTTGGCCTCTCCCTCCCTCTCCCCCCCTTCACCTCACTCACATACACTCACCTTGTTAGCCTCTCACTCTCCATCCTCTCCATATGACCAAACCAACTCACAGTGTTTCTCCTAACGCTTTCTATCACATCCACATTCACACCACAATGCTCCTTCACTTCCTCATTTGTCAGTCTGTCTCTCCATGTAACTCCACATGCTCCTCTCAATCAACTCATTTCCCCTACTCTCACTCTTGACTTATGTCCCTCCAACAAGGTCAAAGCTTCACTTCCATACATTAGAGCTGGTATCACAATACTGTCATGTAGTAACTTTTTCACTCGTGGAAGTTCAAACAGAGGAGTGAAGGGGCTGCAAAGCACTGGGGCAGGGAAACGATGGGTGTGATGTTGCCAGTTTTACTTTTATCTGCATTTTCGCAAGACGTTTTATTTATTTATTTTATTTTTGGAGGAGGCGGTGGCTCAATTGGTAGAGAGATGGCCTGCAGTCCTAACGGACCCAGGTTCGAATACCGGCTGGGGCAGGGAACAGTTTAAGGATTTGAATTTCATAAAATAAGGCTTTACTGATCTACCAGAAGACCCGCTGACACGTCGTAAAAATACCCCCGCTAATGGACGGTGGGTGTTAGCGCCGAAGTGGTGACATGTAGAGGTGTATGGTATGTAGGAGGACTGCTGGGCCTTGATAGCAGGCTGTGAAGCCTATGCCCAGAGTCGGACACATAAAAAAAAAATAATAATAATAATAATAATAATTTAATATAGATATACAATAGCATGTGTAATTCCTTACAAAAATCATTAAAACATATTATTTAAATCAAATATCCACAGCCTAATGAATTATTAGCCTAATAAATTATTAGGCTGTGCATATTTCATTTAAATAATGTTTTAATGATTTCTGTAAGGAATTGCATATGTTAATCATAATAAATAATGTATTTTTAATTTATTATTATTTACTAATAATAATAATTTAAAATATATTAAAATACATTATCTCTGTTGAAATATATTAAGGAATGCTACTACCCTCCGTTCCTCCCGCCTCCCCCCAGCAGAACCCTCGCAACCCACCCGAGCCTCCCCCACCCCTTGTCCAGACATACGGGAAGCTCCCAAGACCATGTGTCCCTTGGACTGCGCAGTGCGCAATCCACAGGACAGGTGCGCAATGCAGGTGCGCAAGCGCAATATTGCGCATGGTCTCATGAGGTGCGCAATGCGCAAACGATATTCACCAGAGCGCAACGGTGCGCAATTGCGCTTTGCGCAAGTGTTTGTGCACCTGCCCAGCACTGTATATATATATACAATATATATATATATATATATATATATATATCTATGCAGAGAGAGAGAGAGAGAGAGAGAGAGAGATCTTATACAGCTACCACAAATTAACTTAGGACCTCCTCCCCACAAGGTATTAAAAAACACAGAAATCATATCAAAATGTCTGATCAAGAATTGCCATTCATTAACCCGAGGTGTCCCATCGACGTATGAGTACATCGCGCAATTGCAAGGTTCATAATTTGCACAATTTTCAATTTTCGCGCGTGATTTTTGGTACGTATACATGGGACACCTTCCTCTACAAGATGCCAGGCAGGGACAATGCCATACCCCGCATGACCTCCCCCCCTCCACGCCATTGTCTCGGCAATTCACATGTTACCAGTGACCAGGCCAATAAAGACATTCAGGGCCAGAGTGATTCCCCAATCAATGACAATGTGGAGGACAAAGTTTACGTAGCATTAGAGGAAGAAATTGTGAGAAATGATGATCAGGTAATGTCGCCAAAAAAGGTCAGGTATGTTGATGTGTCAGTGAGTGAAACAATGCTCATATTGCCTATATAACAGTTTGAAAACCAATATACTCTCGAACTACATATAAATTCGTACCAAATAAATAAATACCGTTTACGAGTGGTGTGGAATAGTTACCCTCCCATAAAACTCGTTTTCTTTGGAGCCAGCCTGATAGAAAACCCAGTAAGGTAAGGAGTACTACTACCTGTATCGAGTATTTAAAACCTTAGGTGAGAAATTTCTCTATGAATTTTCGATGTTTCTCACTAAAAGCGGAGGTCTGAGCCAAAATTTTCTTTTTCCAAAATTGGTCAGGATTGGGGGGAGTCAGTGGAGGAAAATCGGTCGAGACGAGGCGGGTTAATATGAAATCATGTTTCCCTTGTTTTTCAGGACCAGTTGCATGTGTTTTGGCATGGAATCATTTAGATCTCAAAAGTAATCTGAGGACAAATCTTTGCACCAAATATTTGTCAGTTCAGTCTTCAAGTTGTCCAGATTGGGTGTCTTCTTCTCAGCCATGATCTTCATCTCTGCCCAGCAGTTTTCTATCAGATTTAGATCTGGCCCGTTGCCAGGCCAGTCGAGGACCTCAATCCGATTATCCTGAAGCCATTTTGTCACCTTTCTTAACTTGTGACATGGAGCTGAATTGTGCATGAAAAAGTCGCACCCATGAATAGCAAAAAAGTTTAACAAATGATCTTTCAGAACTTGAATGTACCGGCCACCATTCATCATCAAGTTCTTAGGAAGAAAGTAGAGGCCTCCCCTTTCCACTTTATCTGAGAAACACCCCCATACCATTACTGATAGTGGATGCTTAACAGTCAGCACCGAGTATGCAGGGTCATATCAACTACGGGAGGCAGGGCGACGAACCTTGGCAGAATGCACCTGGAACACTTGAAATGTGTATTCATCGGAAAACATAACTTTTCTCCACACATCCGATGTCCAGTGTGCATACTTCTTGGCAAACTGAATGTGCTGCTTCGTCATGCGGTCAGTGAGAAGCGGTTTCTTGGCTGCAGTCCGGCTTGGCAAACCTAGCTCCTTCTGCATGCGGTGCTAGATAGTTCGAATTGAGATGTCTTGTAACAGCTGGGGATGCATTCTCTTCAATTCTGCTGCTGCCAGTCAAGGATTCTTGATTACTTCCCTCTTCAGAAGTGTATCTGTACCTCTGGAAGTTGTCCTTGTCTTTCCACCGCCATGCTTGTGCTCTAGTACGACATCAGGCAGCAGGCCACGCGCTGCAGCAAGAATCTTCACGACGGTCGACTTTGCACGTCCAGTATGTTCACAAATTGTGTTGATAGGGACATTAAATTGCCTCCATGCAATGATACAGACCCTCTCATTCCTTGAGCAGTACTTTCCAGGCATGACAACTTAACTCTAGAAAAATAAGAGGGCAAAACACTAATGCATACGAAAAAAGAGGGAGGTGCAAGCTCGGAGCGACAGGAAAATATACTCCCACTCTCACTCCTGGGCAAGCACTGACGTGCTCCCGGCAACACCAGAGATGTTGCCAGTTACTTCTTGTTCAAAAATTCACTTGGTAGAGGTGGAAACACAAAGCAAAGACAGACAACTCTCCCATAGCAATTCTGGGTGAAGGTCCTAAGTCAATTTGCGGTGGGTGTATATATATATCTATATATATATATATATATATATATATATATATATATATATATATATATATATATATATATACTGTATATATATATATATATATATATATATACTGTATATATATATATATATATATATATATGGAGCCTCTGTGGTACAGTGGTAGAGTGTGCGTTTCGTACACGGGTGGACCAGGGTTCGCGCCACGCCAGGGTAATAAACTTTGGGAGTGTTCACCTGGCCACGTACTGCATTGACGGACACAAGGGGTGCTGTGGTTGAACCAGTGTCGCTTACTGTAAAGTATGCTTGCACCCAGTCGGCTTGCGCGGGCCGATTACACTTGGTTCACAGACTACACACGCATCCAAAGCCACTCCAACGCTACAATTACACTTACAAGCACTTCTCACCCTACATACAATCTCTACTAGACAGACTAAGACACTTGGTAGAGATACATTGGCTGTATCGTCCCTACTTCGGTCGGGATAGGCTGGTCCTGCAGTGGATACTCAAACGGCTGATGATGACGATGATGATGATGATATATATGTATATATATATTGCCAGACGCCTCAATCCCGTTTGGGGTGGCCACAAACAAATCGCCTCCAAGTCGCCCTGTCCCCCGCCATCTCACTGCCCTGATCCCAACTCACACCCCCCTCTCTCATATACCTCTCCACCCCATCCCTCCATCTCATTCTCGGCCTCCCCCTCCCTCTTCCCCCCTCCACCTCACTCACATACACTTTCTTCATCAGTCTTTCACCCTCCATCCTCTCCACATGGCCAAACCATCTCAGTGAGTTCCTCATAACGCTTCCTATCACATCCACATCCACACCACAACGCTCCTTTATATCCTCATTTGTCAGCCTGTCTCTCCATGTGACTTCACAGGCTCCTCTTAAATAACTCATTTCCACTGCTCTCACTCTTGACTTGTGTCCTTCCAACAACGTCCAAGCTTCACTTCCGTACGTTAGAGCTGGTATCACAATACTGTACTGTCATGTAGTAACTTTTTCACTTCCATGCTCACTTCCCTGTTTCTTATCACTGCTTTCAAAGAACCAGCAACCTTTCTTCCCTGCTGTACCCTTTCACACACTTCACCCTCCAAACCTCCATCCTTACTCATCACACTACCCAAGTACTTAAACGTACTAACATTTTCCAATTCCTCACCATCCAACCTCGCTGTACATTCACTGACTTCACCTCTCTCAAAGACCATCACTTTACTCTTCCCTACATTCACCTTTAGATTCTGTTTCTTACACACTCTCCCAAACTCATCCACCAAGCCTTGCAGCTTCCTTTCATCTTCACTCAACAACACAGTATCATCTGCAAACAACAGTACAGGGAGTTTCCAAACATTATCCTCTCTCACCAGGGTCACTCCAACATCCACTACCCTACCTTGTACCTCTTTTATTACCCCATCCATGTAAAGATTGAACAACCATGGAGACATGACACATCCCTGTTTCAACCCAACTTTCAAAGAGAAAAATTCACTTAGTTCACCATCCACACGCACTGCAGCCTTCGCACCATCCTACATACTCTTCACAGCATTCAACAACTTCCCATCTACTCCATATATTCTTAACACTTTCCACAATCCTTGTCTATCCACCCTGTCATATGCTTTCTCCAAATCCATGAAAGCTGCATACAACTTCTTTCCTTTCTCTAGAAACTTTTCCACTAAAGATCTAAGAATGAATATCTGATCTACACAACCTCTTCCCTTCCTAAAGCCTCCCTGTTCTTCTCCAACTAATTTCTCTGTTCTTTCTCTAACTCTGTCAATAAGTATCCTACCATACACTTTTCCTATTATACTAAGAAGACAAATGCCCCTATGATTACCACACACTTCTTTTTCCCCTTTTCCTTTGTACAAGGGAATAATTATACCTGACTTCCAATCCTCCAGGACTCTACCTTCCTCCCAGGCCAATCTGCACATCTTCCACATCCATTCTACTACTATCTCTCCCCCATGCTTCAGCATTTCACCACACACTCCATCAATTCCTGGGGCTTTCCCCGATTTAACTTACTTCATTGCTTCCACAACTTCTCTCCTACTGATTTCTTCCTGTCTTCTCACCTCCCTCCTTCTCCCAGCCATTCCCCAGCCACTTATACTCGCATTACTTCCATCCTCTATGTTCAACAATTCCTTAAAGTGTTCTCTCCATCTGCTCACTTTTTCTCCCTTCTCCACTAGTAATCTACCATTTTTATCTTTCACTCTCCTGCTAACTTCACTTCCACCCTGTCTTACTCTTTTCACCTTTTTCCAGAACATTTTCTTACAGTCCCTCCACTTTACACTCAAATTCCTTCCAAATTCCTCATCCACTCTCTTCTTATATATATATATATATATATATATATATATATATATATATGTGTGTGTATCTATCTATCTATCTATCTATATATACTGTATATATATATATGTGTATCTATCTATCTTTCTATCTATATAAATCATCATCATCATCCAGCCCTCTTTTCCCACCCTATGGCAAGGTGAGAAGTACCAATATCTAGAATCCCAAATTTGCCCAATCCAATGGGCCACGCTTCCATTCATTCACCATTCAAGCCCCTGGAATCCTGCTCTATATGATATGCAAAAGCATTCACCACATTCTGAAGCTTCACATAAACATATCCAACAGAGTCAATCCAGACGCTATCATGTTAAGAAGAGGTGCCAAAACCCTAATCATACGCATCTCTTCACAATATTCATCCAGCCGGCTTGATCTCTTGTCAGTCCTCTAGCTTCACCGACTTCCAAACCTCTCTTCCTCAAACACTCATCCACCATATCCCTCCACCTTCTCCTTGGCCTACCTCGCCTCCTCCCTCCTTCAAATTTGCTCAGATATACCTTTTTCACCACTCTATTATTATCCATTCTCTCCATATCACCATACCATCTCAGTACACTCTCTTCAATTCTGGTGTCCACGGACTTCCTCACTCCACATCTTTCATGAATCACATTATTTCGTATCCTATCCACTCTCTGTACTCCACATACATTCCTCAGCAGTCCCATCTCCACTGAACTCACTCCTGACTTTTGATTTTCATGCCACATCAAAGTCTCGCATCCATATGTTAAAGCTGGCACTAACACTCCTTCATGTAAGCCTTGTGCAGCTGCAGCTCTCAAGCATCTGTTTCTTATCAAGGCCTTCATTGCACCAGCTACCTTCCTTCATTGTGTCACTCTACTTTCCACTTCTTTTGCACATTTTCCTCTCTTTTCTATCACTGTACCCGGGTATTTGAACTCTCTCGTTAATTCCAGTCTCTCTCCATGCACTGTAACATCGCACTGGGAGTCACTCTCTCTCTCCATAACCGTCACTTTACTCTTTTCTATGTTTACTCTCAAGGAACCATGCTCACAGACATCAGCAAAACTCTACACTAGTCTACAAAGTTTTTGTCCAGTATATCCAAGTGGTACTGCATCATCAGCATACAACAAATCTGAGATACTGTATCCATCACCAATGCCATCCCCCTCTCCATTATTCGTGTTTTTATTTCTCTCATCACCCCAATCATACATATATTGAACAACCATGGGGACATCATACAACTGTGTCACACAACCACACACAGATTGTGAATCATTCATTTCAATGCCATTAACCTTTACACATGCCTCACTACCATCATAAAAACTACTGACGGCACCTAGCAGCTTACCATCTACTCTGTACATGCGCAAAACCTTTCACAATCCTTCTCTGTCTATTTTGTTGTATGCTTTTTCCAGATCCATGAATACCATAAACACCTTACATATAGTCCTTCTCACAAGCCTTCTCTGCTATCTGTCTCAATGCAAATATCTGATCCACACATCCTCTACCACTCCTGAAAACACCCTGTTCATTGCTCACTAGGAATTCAGATATCTCTCTTACTTTATAATATTTTTTCCATATACAGTACCTTCCCTACCATACTCAATAAACTTATGCCACGATAATTCTTGCACTCACCTCACTTACCTTTATTTTTGTACAGGGGTACAATCACAGCCTTTTTCCACTCTGCTGGCACAGTTTCACTCATCCCTGCCTTCTTACATATCTCCAACAAGCACTTCATTCCGCTATCTCCAATACACTTAATCATTTTTGCGTACACCTCACCAACCTCAGTTGCTTTCCCATTTTTCAGCTGCTGCACAGCGCTCTTCACATGTGCGAGTGTCACGTTTCCTGGCACTGCATTCCTTCTCTGCACACCCCCAAAACTATCTATTCTATCTATCTATTGCCAGACGCCATAATCCCGTATGGGGTGGCCATTTGACTCTTGAGTTATTTGTTTTACAGGGAGGGGCACTAACCCTCCACCAACCCACTTGACACGTAGGGAGCACGTATGGTTTGGTTATATGGTTACCACCCAGCGTTGTAAATGGTTTATTGGCTTACAGGAAACCATTTGGCTTGTCACTCAATGTAAAGCCACCTGTAACGGAAAGAAAAGCATTAAGTAGTGACAGGAAAGATGGGAGAAATAGGAAGAGAGGAGGGCAGGCACAGAAAAAGAATGATAAAGACTGGCACTGCATTCCTTCTCTGCACACCCCCAAAACCAATCATATATAAAGTATATATATCTATATATATATTTTTCTCATTCATTCATCACGTAATCCAGTGTTGCCCCATAAGAAGCGTAGAAGCCCGGGGTTAGGCAGGTTGGTCCCGACATATAAGATGAGCGTGGCCAGCCTCACTCATCCCTGAGTGGTATTGCATGAGCAATTAACCCCAACCACCCCTTGGGTATAGGTCTGAACCAGCTCAATCCAATTGGAGCACCTTAATTACCCACTAAACCACTAGGCACCATAAGTTAGTTATATGGTTACCATCCTGTGTAGTAAATGGTTTCCTGGTGTACAGGAAACCATTTGGCTTGTCACTCAGTGTAGAGAACATATATACCAAATTCTTCTCCATGACTGAACTGAGCACCTCCTCATTATTACTAAAGAACATGTTTCTCACCACAATGACTAATTGATGTTCCTCCTTTAGTGAACTGGGCCTCTTAGGCACTCAATCCAGTGCTTGAACATCGTCAACTTTACTTTTGGTTGACTAAGTTAAGTTTGCTGCAGCACATCTCAATGAGGCTTAGAATGTCTGCTGTTTTTTTCAGGTTGCTTGTATTTGATGGTTTCTCACTCAGCCTCTAGGTACAGCCAGGAGCATAAGTTCACTGACTTTTCTCTGCCTGGTGTGGTAATGGAAGTGTTACATGAACTGTTTTATATGATAGTAATATGAGACATACAGCAAAAGAGTATGTGAGTCAAGGATACTTTCTGTTGTTAGGGGAGAGTGAGAAATATGGAAGGCAGGACACAATGCTGCAAAGGATTGTTAGTGAACTTTTGCTCATGGCTGTACTTCATGTGTCACTACAGCTTCACCAGTTTCGCATTCATCTGATGACCTGAAGCAACAAGAGATCTCAAAGTTCTTCAGAAAGTCTGCTATTCTTTTGATGTTCTTAGTTTATTTCCTCAAAAAATTCATGGTTTGTCTAGTCCTATAAAATCTGTTGAGTGATGGCTGGACTGTGTGCAGCAGACACCTTGCAAAAGAGGTTTCTGATGATCTTGGACAGTGCTTATAAACTCAATACTTATAAATAAAATATTAAACAAATGGAATGATGGTATTACATAATACATGAGAACTGTTCATTCTGGCACACTATCATGCATATGAATGCCCTTTTAATAAATGCTAACTATTCTTACTGAAGTACTTTGTGAAATTCAGATGATGGCTAATCCCAGCTATGCTAATCATGCGTATATTACAAACCCTCTATGCCAGTTTCACTTCTAGACTGTGATCCACTGCCTTAATTCAATGCCAGATGAATATACATACAAACAGCATCAGCTTCCATCCTTGTTTTAAGATCATGCCATGCAACTGGATCAGTGAATTATCTTCTTGCAAGCTTAAATTGGCATTATAGTAAATCTTACCCTGATTTTAATCTACTGTAAGGCACACTTGAAGAATGAAGAGGTAGTACATTAATATTTGCAAATCAGTTTCATTGCAAGTCAAACAAACCTTCATTCTGTCATCCAGTACTAACAGATTATAATAACACAAGAATATTCATCATATCTGTTTCTAAAAAATAAAAAATAATACTTGTCAGCATCTTCCAGAGCAAGCTACAGTAACTGCTTCTCTCTCTCTCTTTTCAAATTGCTGTCATGAATGATCCTCTTACTCTAAATACTCAGTCATTACTTTTACCTATTCAAAACATTATTCTCTTCCCAATTATGGCACATTAGCTTTTAAGCTT
The DNA here is from genome assembly GCF_032717465.1 of Coenobita brevimanus. Classification (NCBI taxonomy): domain Eukaryota; kingdom Metazoa; phylum Arthropoda; class Malacostraca; order Decapoda; family Coenobitidae; genus Coenobita; species Coenobita brevimanus. Next base: position 27,193,154 of record NC_137043.1, on the reverse strand, counting down.
AACTCAATTAACCACTGACAAGGTAACTTTTAAAATAAATAAACAAATCTATTCCCTTTGCCCTTACGGTATGTTTTACTGCAAACAGACACAAATCATGTTCCTCACATCCAAATGAATTTGCTGATGAGAAATTTATTTCCCAAATCAAACAAAACAGCAGAATTAGATCAATACACCCTAATAGTTACAACAATCATGCAGCTATATCAACAATCAACAAACTAAGTTATCTGTGGCTATAAAAAATTCAGATGGTAATTATTATAATAAAAAGTAATTTATGTACAGTACTATTGGAGTCAAATGTTGTTGCACATATATGTTAAATACAGTGGGACACAGCTTTAGAAATCTCACCCTGCTTCATCACATACAGTATGTAAAAGAAAGAAAGAAAGAAAAAAAAAGCAGTGACTGGCTAGGAGGTTTGATCACTTGTTCTAAACATCATACTGAATTGTAGTATATAATAATTTCAGCTATGAATGAATACTTTGTATAAAATTTCCCTAATGCAAGTGTTAAATGATATTTTCAGCTGTTCATATGCACAAATGGGCAAGTATGGGACTGCATCTTCAGTCTGTCTTTCTCACTGCCTACAACTTCTAGTCTATTGAACACAATATTTCCAGATGACTTGATACATATGGATACTGACTTTGGGTTCTTTTATTAAGCTTGCTTTTCAAACAACAAGCTTTGCAAGCCCTCACTCTCTGGCTCTTTTTAGATAAATGATCAGGCCCTCTTTGATGTTCCTAACTTATTATGTCTATTTTCATATAACATAACAGAAGCACGGTCAGAATTCTGCCACCATGTTTCTCCAGATTTGACAGATGTGCAACATCCACCAGTGCATCTCAATCCAATCTATGCTAATCACATCCTAATCATTTACTACATTTTTAACACAAAATCAATTGCAACACCTGACATTGAGCAAATCTAAATGTGAAAACCAAAGGAATAAAACTTAACTGCGTGTGTGATCTGAAGTCCCCTCACTAAACCTATCAATCTGCCAAATAAAAAACCATTTCTAAGTTATTGAACTTTTCTACATTACCATAATCATTAATCTACCTCAACTTCCTATATAACAGTAAGTAGAATTCAGAAACATGAAATATAATGCAAGAAAAATATGGGATGGCATCAATAATGAAATGGGTCAAACTTCATTTTAGTCTACTTATGTTGAAAATTCCCAGTTCCACTGCATATGCTGTACCATCCACACAACATCTTCATGTTACCTAAGAGGCACATAATTCTTTTAATACTGGGAAAAAAAGTACAGCTCTTCTCTTCTGTTTCATCTTAAAGCTTCATCCATCCATTCAGTTATATTAACAAGTATCCTATTTCCTACCATAAGGGACTCACTTTTCTCCAAAGTTAACATCATCATCATCATGTAATCCTGTGTTGCCCCAAGTGGACCATAGGAGCCTGGGGCTAGGCAAGTTGGTCCTGACATTTAGGATGAGAGAGACCAGCATCACTCATACCTGAGTGGCATTACGTGACCAACAAACCCCAATCACCCCTTGGATATAAACTGCACTGGCTCAATCCACTTGGAGTGCTGTAAAGACTAACTAAACCATTCGGTGCCATAATTTGGTTACATGGGTACCACCCAGCACAGTAAATAGTTTCCTGGTGTTTCGTTTTTGTCCTTTTTGTTTTTGAAGGCTCCAACATGCTTGCATGCATCGGCCTTGGTCACCTAATGGCAGCTCTCCAAGCTGCAAGATCTACTGCATCCTTCCTGTTCAGTCCCCTAACCCTGAGGTCACACTTAACCCCTTAACCGCGGGGTGTCACTTTCGTGACGCTTGGGAGCAAGAGATAATACCGCGGGGCATCATTTTTGTGATTCTGCGTTATTTTGAATTCACCCGGGCTTTCAAGTAGTGGCTTTTATCATCTATCAGTACTGCCAATGTCCAACACTAGTCAGCACTCCTAATCTCATCTGTACTCCCATCCATTGTTGACAATTTAGCCATTTCTCCCCGTTCTTGACTCCTCTCCCTACCCTCTCCTCTCGTCTGCCCAGCCGTGCTACGCTAAGTAAATCTTCCCTGGAATTTTTCACTGATTTCATCCATTGAAATAAGCCCTATGCCCTATTCTTATACCAAATAATATATACAAGAAAGAAATAAGGTAAGTGATAGTGCCATACACCTGGACTTGGCTAATTATCACCTGACAACACCTCACGTGCACTCGTTCGCTAATTTTCGCTGTTTATTTCCCCTTGAAATATGCTGAATAATCTATTCTCGTAATAAAAATATACATAAGAAAGGAAGGGAGAAGCCTAAGTGATATTTACATTCACCTGGAACTACCTAATTCATTATGTATTGTCTAGATTTCCTGCCAATCATTTCATAACGTATATATTAGCAGCTTTCACTCTGCTGACATTGGCAGCATTGCACTCCCCCTAGGCATGCCACCATACTGTATTCAGTTTATTGCCGTCTTTCAAGGTGAATGCACATCGGATTCGCGCCTGCCCAATTCAGCCGCTTTTTAGCCCCATGCAAAGGGCCCTGTGACCTCTATCCCCTACTAAACCTCCAATGGAAAGAGGTAAAGGGCTAAGTGGCTGCTGTGGAACGTGAACTGGCTAATTTGTCAATGAAAATGATAGACAGTGACTACGATCTATCTGGTGAGTAAAACAGTGCAAGTGGAAATGTAAATATTGTGTAAATAATGTGTAAACAGCATGTGAAGGCAATGAATGTAAATATAAGTGAACAGTGGAAAATAGTTTTATAAGTTACTGCAAGTGACTGCATAACACAGTGTAAATAAAACAGAAATGTAAATAATGTAAATAAAATAGAGAATGTAAATAGAAATGTAAATGAGTAGTAATATAAGAATACGAGTATATATACTAGGAGTAATGAAAGTGAAAGTTTCACTCTAGCATGTATGAATACTATGAGTTATGAAAGTGAGAATGAAAGTGACAGATTCACTCTCAATGCTAGTATACAGGACGAGAAAGTGAATGCTACGTATTTTACTGAAAGAGAAATTGAATGCCTACAATGACAATATACTACTATTACTGAAGGAAACTTATGGATAAAGATTGTAGATATATATAAGTGTTATACAGTAATAGAAATATAAACTGTGAGTGTTTTTATAAATAATAAATGACAGAACACCAGCGGTGATCGATGTCAAGTGGGAAGGTCGTACGCGCTCGTAATTTTCATTGCCTTCACATTTTTTTTTTTTTTTTTGGAGTATGGATTCCAAACTATTTGAGAATCATTGAATAATGTTTCTAGTGATAATATCAGGCTGTGGTAATCATATTACAGGTTGTCGGGAAGTGTAAAGTGGAGACTTCATTACCCAACTTCAGAGGTCTCCACAAGTCCTACGATACTCGACGAAGGCTCAACAAACATCCCAGGAGAAAGCTGACGGTATGTGCCATATGCATATTTAATTATAATATTCTAGGACTAATAACTGCTTTTTGGCAAATATTTTTAGAAAGTCTGTCAGAGAGCGAATATGCCCGCGAGAGACGCAAGTCAGGCAAAACAACCCCGCGGTTTAGGGGTTAATGACCTCGTCCCACAACTTTCTCAATCTAACCCTCACAACCCCATCCCAAATATTAACACTTCTCACCTTCTGCACCCAATTACCATCCCCCATCCTCTCCACAAGCCCAAACCATCTCAATCTACCTCTCCTCATCACAACACCAATACATTCCAGTCCCATCCTCCCTCTCAACTCTTCCATTGTAAACCCAGACCCCCTATGCCTTGCACGGAGGGACACACTGCACATCCACCTAATCATTGTCATTTCTGTATCTTCCTCCTTTACTGCCCAGGTTTCACTACCATACAGCATTAGTCTTAACACATGCTGCATACAAAGACTCCTTAGCATGTTGGAAGAGTCCTCTCAATGTCAGGAGAGGCAACAGCTCCCTGAACTTCTTCCAACCACTTCTCACCCTTGCCACAGAGTTAGCTCCAGCCCCACCTCCAGCACACATGTCTCCCAAATAACAAAACTCTTTCACACACTCAACAGACTCATCAGCAAGTTCAATCCTTTCACGCCTGACAATCTCCAACTGCTCTCCCCCACAGGCCACACATAAAATCAGTATTATCTCACAGTCCACCTCTGATACCACTACAACTCTTTTGCACACATTTATCACAAACACTGCACAAGATGGAATTACTTCCCATGCCCTTGTGGCAAACTGTACAGGAAATTATTTGGCTTGGCACTCAGTGTAAAGTCACCCAAGGGCAGAAAGACTAGGAAAGAATGAAGGAAAGAACGACGGAAGAGGAAGTGTAAAGTCACCCATAGGCCGAAGGAAGAGGAAAGAATGAAGGAAAGAATGACAGAAGAGGAAAGATGGAAGAGAGGAAAATGCAGACACCCAAAGCAGCACTACAATGAGTGAGTGGATGGTGAGTGTCCCCACCTACCACAACCCCAACCTACCACTGTTTACAATTTCATTATTTTATGCTGAAACTTCCATATTTTCCCTTATTATGAGAGTGTGACCCACTAATTTGGGGAACCTTTGGTTAGTATCTCATTCTATCAATTTCTTGCTGGCCTGCTTAACCCCACCTCACCTCAACCTAAGGTGAGAAAGGTGGTCTGCATGATGATGATGATGATGATTACATTTTAGTTTAATATTGAAGTGCCACTTCCAAAACAAATAGAAAGTCTGGTGTATATATGAAACTATGGTATCAGTTGCTGTTGCTTAACCCCAACCTGTATGGCTGAGAAGACACACTGGCCACAGGTAACCAATGGCTCTGATGGGGTTGTCCCATAGCTTTCCTAAACCATTCATGAAGCGGTGCTCAGTGCTGCTCCATTACGTGTGTCATGTTGAGTGGGTCTATTCTTCGAGTGAAGCAAGTGCCATCTGTCATTTCACCCAACTTGAATCTGTTCTCGTAACTAAGGAGGGCTGGGCAATATCCTTATCAAAGTCTAACTAACCAAACTCAATCAGCTCTAGCTGAGGATACCTGTGATGGGTGGGTATTTGGTACTGTACGTAGGTATTTCACTGCTAGTACTGGAATGTCGGGAGGTGGAATGTTGAAGAGGGTCTGGTAATGCATGTGTAGCGATTGTTTTGTGCCTAGCTGTGTTGTGTGACTGTCATATAATGACAGGGGTGTTGCATGTCAGCAGAGATTAACACAATGAATTGTATGCCTCATATCAAGATATTCTCTAACAGGAAGGACTTTAGTTAAAAAGTGTAAGTGAGCTGTGGGAGTGGTTTTGCTGCAGCCAGTGATAATGCAATGACCATTGTTTTGTAAGGTTTGTAAGGTTATGCTGTGGGTGTTACTAGGATGGGGGCCAATGCCTGGGAGGCATGGGGCTTCACTGATCTGATACATTGTTTGTAAAGTGCAGTCCCCTACCTCTGAATTCCATATTTCCAAAACTACCAGCTTTTCAAAATAATGAAACAACCACTAAAGATTTTCAAAAGAATTTTGGAATGCTCATTTCAATTTTTTTATAACACTGTATTATCACCAAAAACAACTCCTGTTTTAGTTTCTAGGGTCACTACTCACCCCACCCCATCCCACCTTGGAGTGGGAAAGGAGGGCTGGACGATGATGATGACGATGACAATGATGATGATGATGATGATCTATCTATCTATTGGCAGATACCTTAGTCCCATTAGGGGTGACCACAAATTAAATGCCTCCATGTTGTGATTTGTTTGTGGCCACCCCTTACAGGAGTAAGGCATCTGGCAATAAAAGGATAGATAGATAGGTCATCATCATCATTATCATGATCCAGACCTCCTTTCCCACTCCAAGGTGGGGTGGGGTGAGTAGCTACCCCAGAAACTAACCAGGAGTTATTTTTGGTGATAATACAGTGTTCTAAAAAAATAATAATACTGTAATAAGTAAAATGATGATGATGATGATGATGAATATTATACTGACAATGTGCCTACAATGAACGAAGCTAGCTCAAGCTTCACATGTTGAAATATGAAGTTGATTATTATTCTGTTCAGTGATTCTGTCCCTGCATAGGCGGATCTAGACAGCTGTTCTGGGGAGGGCCAAGCAAGAAAGGGGCGCCATAGACGGTTATTCTGGGGGGGGGGAGCCAAGCAAGAAAGGGGCGCCATAGACAGTTATTCTGGGGGGGTGGAGCCAAGCAAGAAAGGGGCGCCATAGACAGCTATTCTGGGGGGAAGGGGGGCAAGCAAGAAAGGGGCACCATAGACAGCTATTCTGGGGGGAGGGGGGCAAGCAAAAAAGGGGCACCTGCTAGTAGCCAGCTTATTCAAAATTTCCCTACTTGTTACATATATGTCTAATTCTTATGAGTAACTTGTCGAAGGTTAGGCTTAGGCCAGACATACAGTGAACGTTTTCTATAGGAAAACGTTCACCATCATCCCCATTTCCACACACACACAAACACATGTATTAAAAGATATTTTTTGTGCGCGACATCTGCATGTCTGGGTGATGGTGAGGTGCCTGATGCGTCTTCTTGCCTATGGCCCTAGGAGTTGAAAGGAACAAGAGGAACAGCAAACAACTGGAAGGAAATACAGGAGGGCACCAATGTACCTTCTGGGGGCCATGGCCCCAATGGTCCCCCCCCTAAATCTGCCAGTGTGTCCCCGTTGCCAAAACTCATCACAATTTACTGTAGAATTTTTCAACCATTACATCATGACTGTGGGATAAATTGTAGCATAAATGCACGATCAATGAAGGGAATAACAAGCAGGTGCATGCCTAACTGTTGGTGTAAAGAAAAATCCAGTTTTCCAAAAAATTCAAATTCCCAAGAGCCCCTTCATCTTGACCTATTCAAATTTGGGGAACTGCACTGCAGCATGGTGTTCCGTTTTTGATGCCCAAAGTACGTCCCTGTTAGCATACAGAGTGCTGTGCATCTGGAGGTGCATCGCTTCTTTATGACTTACATGTGATCCCTGAAGGTGAGTCAAGTGTCATATCACTTCAAGGATCTTGGTAGAGGAGGTGGGTGTCACAGGTACACTGTTAAGTGTGATGTCTGGGGTGCAACTGTGCTCATGTTTGCTGCTGGTGATGAGTGGTGGATTCAGCAGGAATAATTGTTAGCCTGTTGCCCTTAACCCATGCCTGGAGCCTGCTGAGGTAGAACTTCTTGTAATGTAATGCCTGCGTCTGTGATATGTTGTGTGGTTACTATGGTAATGTCATCTGCATATACAGAAAGTCTGTGGGAGGCAGGGGTGTAAGAATATCATGCATGTATAAGATGAAAAGTGTAGGTGAAAGTACAGAGTTCTGTTAACAATGTTTCATATTCATGATGACTTGCCCTGGAGTGTAACATGTTCTTGTCTACCCGATAAGTGGCTCATTATGGCAAAAAAAAGTTTGAGAAAGCAAAATACAGATCAAAAGAACTGACAAAGGCTAGAGATGCATGGATGAAGTACCGGGTATGTATGGAAATGTACATGACAAGGGTTGTATCTCATACTGCATTTGGCATTGGACAAATCAGCCGTCTTACAGCCATGTGTGAAATGTATCTACTGTGAGAAAAAAATTGTGCTGATTCTTTTACTTTCATACCTCCTTTTTCTTTCTCTCTAAGCTCCTTCTTTGGAGGCATCTTGAGGATGAGGATTTCAGCCATCTAATGTGACCAAGTGTTTTAAATGGTGATGGGATGAGTTATACTAGAAAGAGAAACGAGTATGAAAGGCTACTACAAATTGGCGAATGTAAGACACCTCATGGAAAGCCAGCTCCTTTTAAACCCAATATCCCCTTTGAACCCAAACAAATCCCAATTGCCCAAGTTTCTGTGATAAGTGGATGCACAGGAGAAGTAGTGGTATAAGAGGCCGACTGCGAGATACTGCTGAATTCATGTGTGCAATGTGTTGAGAACATGTGTAGACTGTCAGGCATGATAGGAATGATCTTGCTGGTGAGTCTCGAGTGTGTGGCAGCGTTTTTTTATTTGGGAGACGTGTGCTGGAGGTGGGGCTCTGTGGTTAGAGTGAGGAGTGGTTGGAAGACATTCAAGGAGCTGTTGCCTCTCCTGATACTGAGAGAGCTCTCCCTACATGCTAATGTATTTTTTGTATGTGGCATGTGTTAGGAATGCAATGATGTATGGTAGTAAGACCTGAGCTGTCAAGGAAGAGGATAATTGCAGGTTCAAATGTATGGCAATGACAATAATTAGGTGAATGTGCAGTGCATCTCTGAATGCGAGGTGTTAGGTATGGAGGGACTAGGTTTACAATGGAAGAATTTGGAGGAAGGATGGGTCTGGAGTGTATTGGTGTCGTGATGAAGAGAGGTAGACCATGATGGGTTGAGCATATGGAGAGGATAAGGGATGACAATTGGGTGCAGAATGTGAAAAGTGTGAACACTGGGGATAGGGCTGAGAGAGGCAGATAAAAAACGACCTGGGACAAGGTCACAGTGTGCGACCTCTGGGATAAGGGAGTGACTATGGAGGTTGCCAGAGATCAAGCAGCAAGGAGAGCCACTATTAGGTGACTAAGGCTGATTTATGCAAGCATGTTGGAGCCTTTATAAACAAAACAAAATGATCAGTATACAGTATCTCCCATGTGAGATGCTGTATGCTGATAACTTGATGATGACTGCAGAGGATGAAAGGGAGGCAAAGGAAATTTAGAAAATGGAGAGAAGGAATGGGGCATAAGAGTTTGAGAGTAAATGTGAATAATACAAAAGTGATGATATCTACGGCTGGTGGAGGTACAGTAAAACCTCAATATAACAAACTTCACTAGACCGGAATTTGCTCTTATCAGAATCGAGGAGCTACCGGACTAAATTCTTATACAGGTATATCGGAAAAAGTCTGATAAAGTCAGAAGCGGTCTGGATTGCCTGACCACTTCATCTATGCTCACCACAATAAGGTAAATAAAAGACAAGTTTATCAATGTACAGTATAGCATTATACTATACTTTTTTCTTTTTTTTTTATGTGTCCGACTCTGGGCATGGGCTTCACAGCCTGCTCCCAAGGCCCAGTAGTCCTCCTACATACCATACACCTCTACATGTCACCGTTTTGGCACTAACACCCACCGTCCATATTGAATACATGCTAGGGCTGTCTCATACAGGACTGGTGTACTGAGATTAGAGCGGGTATTTTTACGACATGTTGGCGGGTCTTCTGGTAGATTAGTATAGTCTGCCCTTTTCATGAAATTCAAATCCTTAAACTGTTCCCTGCCCCAGCTGGGATTTGGAACTGGGTCCCATAGGACTGCAGGCCACCTCTCTACTGATTGAGCCACTGCTTCCCCCTTGATTAGTGCTGCGAAGGTATAATACAGTAAAGTACAGTACTGCAATGGTAGTGAAAACAGTTTTAAAACTGTTGGTGAGATCTGGACTAATGTCTGACAGATTGCAAAAAGTCCAGGTTTGCAGGGGGATGTCCGGATGCCGATTTTATCAGAATTTCGTTTTTTTTGGAATGGCTCGGGCCCCAGTGAGTCTGTTATTGTGAGGTTTTACCGTGCTGTTGAAGCCGAGGGAGTTTGGCCATGTGCAGTTTGCCACATGGGTGTGGGAAATAACCCCATCTTGTGCAGAGTTTGAAATAACCCCATCTTGTGCAGAGTTTGTGATAAGCAGGTGCATAAGAGATGTATGGATATTAGTGGAAGGCTACAAAATAATGCTGATTTTGCACATGAGCTGTGCCGGGGATAGCATGTAAATACGATACTGATAGGCACGAAAGGACTGATCTTGCTGGTGAGTCCTCTGAGTAAGTGGTGGAGTTTTGTTGTTTGGGGGACATGTCCTGGAGGTGGGGCTGGAGCTAATTTTGTGCCTAGGGTATGAAGTGCCTCTCCTGACACTGAGAGGGCTCTGCCTCCATCCTAAGGGATCTTTGTATACAGCATTTGTTACCAGTGTCATGCTGTATGGTAGTGAGACCTGGGCAGTAAAGGAAAAGGATATTTGTAAGCTCAAACACACAGAAATGAAAATGAGTAGTTGGATATTTAGTTCATCCCTGAATGCAAGGCCTGGGAGGGGGACTAAGATTGCAAATGAAGAGTTGAGAGGAAGGCTGGGACTTGAAGGTATTGCTGCTGTGATGAGGAAGGATAGACTGAGATGATTTGGGCAAGCTGAGAATAAGAAGGATAACAACTGAGTGCAGAAGGTGAGGGGTATGAATGTTGAGGGATGGGCTGCAAGAGACAGACCAAAATAGACCTGGGACGAGGTCATAGTGTGACCTCAGGGAAAAGGGACTGAATGGGAAGGCTGCCAGAGATACAGCAGGATGGAAAACTGCCATTAAGTGAACAAGGCTGATGTATGCAAGCATGCTGAAGCCTCTGTAAACAATATGAGTGATACACACACACACACACACACACACACACACACACACACACACACACACACACACAAAGATAGACAGACAGACAGATAAATAAACAAGAGAGATAAACAGACATACAGATAGATAGTTAAACAGGTAGATATAAAATAGCAAAATAGAAGACTGGAAAATCTCAGCATTCAAGGACCTGAGCAGACAAATGATGGTGAAAGAACTTAAAGGAGGGAGTGTACCACAACAAAACTTGGACACTTGATGCCTCCATACAGGAAAAGGGAAAACATCATGAAGCACTCACTTTTGATGAACAGACTAGACATCAATAACTCCTGAGGAAGGTTGCCACAATTTCTGATAAATTCTTATCAGAGACAAATGCACCCCCACCAACTCTTTGCACTTGTGATGATTCCTCACTATTATGCCATTTTAATATGTCAGTGTTGATGTAAGATAGAAAAAGGCCCCTCTCTCAGGTTACCTCCAAGGAAGACACACAGAGTAAGAAATGTATAATATATGGGTTGTGTATATGGGTATACTGACTGAACAAATATCTTCTGGCAAATAAAGTTAACTCTCTCATAAATGTAACTCAATAAAAGAATAAAATAAAACTCAACCACTGTAAATATTATTTCAATGCTGCCTTAAAGGTCTATGGATCCATACCATATAGACTTCATCCATCGATCCATCATCCAATCCTATGCTGCCCCATGAGGAGTGTAGGAGATCGGGGCTAGGCAAGTTGGTCCTGACATTTAAGATGAGATGCACACAGAAAACAAAATTTGATGTGTATTAGTGGTATATGGTAAAGTGTTAACCAGGAGAGTTAGAAAGGGTACACAGGGAGTGATTGGTGATGAGCAGTGTAGCTTTAGGAGAGGGAGGGGATGAGTGGATCAGGTGTTTGCTGTGAGACAGGTGTGTGATAAGTATTTAGCAAAAGGTATGGATGTGTTTTGGGCATTCATGGAGTCAGAGAAAGCGTACGACAGAACTGATAGGGAGGCTTTGTGGACTGTTTTAAGATTGTATGGACTTGGTGGTAGGTTACTAAAAGGATTAAAAAGTTTTTATGTAAATAGTAGGGCGTGTGTAAGAGTGGGAAATACTGTGAGTGATTGGTTTCCTGTGGGAGTGGGGCTGCGGCAGGGACGTGTGATGTCGCCTTGGTTGTTTAATATTTATATGGATGGTGTTGTAAGGGAGGTGAATGCAAGAGTGTTAGGTGGTCTGAGTCTGGTAAATGTGGATGGCAGAGAGTGGAATCTGAAGTAGCTGCTGTTTGCAGATGATACTTCACTGGTGGCTGATTCAGAGGAGAGATTGAGACAGCTAGTAGAGAAGTTTGGAAGAGTGTGTGGATGAAGGAAATTGAAAGTAAATGAGAATAGGAGTGACGTGATGAAGTGTACGAAGTTGGTAGATGGTAGGAGGATGAATATAGTTTTGAATGTTGAGTTGCTTGAGGAGGTAGAGTGTTTTAATTATTCAGGGTCACATGTTGCTGTGGATGGAAGAATAGCTGCAGAAGTGAAGTTTAGAATGAATGAAGTAGGAAAGGTGCTGGGAGGAATGAAAAAAGTGTTTAGATGTCGTTCACTTACAATGGATGTAAAGAGAAGGCTGTATGAGGGTGTTGTGGTAACGACTGCGTTATATGGGGCTGAAACATGGAATATGGGTGTAGCAGAGAGGAAAGTTTGAATGTAATGGAGATGAGGTGTCTGAGGAGTATGCGTGGAGTGACGCGTATGGATCGAGTGAAAAATGATGCAGTGTGAAGGAGAACTAGAGTTGTGCGGGAGATGGCTGATTGAGTTGAGTAGAGGGTGTTGCGATGGTCTGGGCATATTGAGAGAATGGATAATAAGCGATTGGTGAAAAAGATAACTACATGTGATGTGAGAGGTGTAAGGCTGAGAGGAAGACCACGAATAGGATGAATGGACGGTGTCAAGAGTGCGTTGAATGCGAAAGGGATGTATGTTGAGCAAGGAAGAGTGGCTGTGCATAATAGAAATGACTGGAGAGAAAGTGTAAATGAATAAACAATGACACAGCCCTGAGGGGATATTCTCCTGCATTTTGTCTGACCAGCTGACCAGGTCAGGTGCAGGTAAGAGGATGGGTCCATTACGATGTGGCAGGGGTAAACCAGCACTGCTGTCGGGCCCTGCTATGGATGCCACTGATTGCACTGCGTAGTTGACCCTCGTGCGGTGTGGTGCGGTGAGGATCTGTCCCTTTTCCCCTTTGGGGAAGATGCGAATAGATGTGTTTGAGTGGATAAGTGAATTGGGAGTGTGTTGCCCTGTCTCGGCTACCTACCTTTCCTTGAGGGAAGCAGCCTAGGTATATAGATAGATAGATTAGTGGTTGATGGGAGCACTCACCATCCACTCACTTGATGTAGTGCTGCTCTTGGGTGTCTGCCCTTTCCTCTCTTCCTTCCTTCCTCTTCTTTCTTTCTTTCCTTCATTCTGTCCTCGTCCTTTTGCCTACTGGTGACTTTACACTCCGTCTTCTGTCTGTCTTTCCTTCATTCCTTCCTCTTCCTTCAGCCTACAGGTGACTCTACACTGAGTGACATGCCATATGGTTTCCTGTACACCAGGAAAATCATTTACTACACTGGGTGGTAACCATATAACCAAATTATGGCATCTGGTGGTTTAGTGGGTAATTATGGTACTCCAATTGGATTGAGCCAGTGCAGGTTTATATCCAAGGGGTGGTTGGGGTTTATTGCTCATGTAATGCCACTCAGGGATGAATGAGGCTGGTCACTCTCATTTTAAATGTCAGGACCAATTTGCCTAGCCCCAGGCTCCTACGCTTCTCATGGGGCATCATAGGATTGGATGATGGATGGATGGATGGTAAAACATTAGCGGCTCTCATGAAAAATAGAACATTCCCTCAGTTACAATTACTAGCCTCTGAGGAAGGCAAAATTTATTTAAATTTAGCTAATATTATTTCTCAGTATCATTAGGGAAAATTTCAGACTGGCAGCAACTAATGAGCAAAATATATATGAAATAAATGATCAGCAGATAAAATAACCCTGCCAAATGGAGCTTCAGATAACAAAAGCTCTAACAAACAGTAACAGAGATAAGCATCATTCTATTACAATACACAGTGAGCGCTCACATAACACGTGAATACTGTACCCTGAAGGTCCCGCCTTATGAGATTTCTGCGTTATAGGGCCGTATGTTTACATGTTAAAGGGTTTCATGGTATCGAAGCCAGCTCCATGTACACCTTTTGGGGCAATTTTCAGTTTTATTTCACGGGCATTTACCTACCTAATAAGTACTTTATTACGTACAAACACTGGAGGATTCCTCACCTTGAATGAAGAGGTTGTAGGCTTGCTGGGGAGAGGTGGAGTGGAGTTCTGGGGGGGGGGGGAGCAAACATCACACAGAGCACATGTGCAGCCAGAACGTGGGGAGAGGGTAAGCTCGACTGGGGCAGGAATGCTCAGTGGACCGTGACGACACCCCGCGCAGACACGTAAGAGCCATACGTCATAGGCTGATGCAATCCGTGCTATGATTATCACTAACCACGTAATGTCTGTTCCCACTGCGTTATGACCCTAATTGACTAAATTTTGCATCAAATTTTGCCTTCCCTGTCACATGAGTTTCGCGCTGTAGGACTGCGTGTTATGTGAGCGTTGAGTGCCGACTGTATAATACTGCATATATTTATCTCGAAAAAGGAGGCAGACATTAACATCATAATGTACAGTATACCAACTGATTACTTGGTGGTATACGGACTCACCTTGGGCATGGAGGGGGAAGGGTGAGGTAGAACTGCACCAATGCCCCTCATCATGTCCTCTAGGGGTATCTCCTCACTGCGAGGGCGGGGGCGTGGTGATGACCGAGGTCCCTTCTCTACCCCACCCTGCCCCGTTCTTCCTCGACCACCACTAGTATTGTTGCCGGTGTGCCGCCCTGGACTCTGTGACCCAGACCGTCCCCCTCGGCTGCTGCCTCCACTGCTGCTGCTGCCATCTGGATGATCCTCTGGAAAGGCAAAAGGACATGATGTTCATTGTTTTCCTTTTACCTACTGCCAAATGGCTAATTCTACAGTTTAACCACACTATCTGACAATGTCAGAACACCTTCGCTCTCAGACTCCCTTTTTCAGGTGCTTTTTCACTCCATCTTCTACTGTATCTCATTAACTGTTCCCTTCTAATGTTACCTGACAGACGATAACAGTAAAATCATAGGTTCAGCAGATAAGACAAGACTAAGTGGAGATTTATGAGTTTATTTCTTAATCAACAACAATACACAATTTACAGATTACCAACTGGTAAATCAAAAACTGTAAAATACATAATAATCTTTTTAAGCCTGAAAGATGAGAACTACTGAAGTAGGACAGCATGCCTGTGTAGCCTAAAGGGCAATGCAGTAACTGAAATCAGAAGGGCAAGATCATAACACAAAGGGTGAGAAATATATATAATGGCCAGAAGGGAAGGATAATATACTGTAGTGGCTTGAAGGGCAAGTCAAAGAATAGTAGCATGAAAGGCAAAATTACATTGAATATCATGAATGGTGAACTCCAGTGTCAAGTTATTTGAAGTAGCCTCAATGGTCCTTAACCTAACTTAAAAGTCAATCTCATAGAGGTCTTCTTTCTGAGGTAACAGCCCACAATTAATTTTCTGTCTGTAGGCCTCACTGTTACACCACAGTATACAAATATAAACCTAACCAAGAACCAAATGCACGGTAACCTGGCATCACAAAGGGAACATTAATGTGTACAAGAGACACTGAGTGAGACAAAAAACTACAGGATGAAATAGCCAAAGAAGACGAGGAGGAGAGATTATGTTTTCATGCCACAGTCATAGGCTGGAGAGTTTGTTGATAGGAATCTAGGAATTGGAGAATTGGCTGGTCAAGTGGCCACAGGATGCAGTCTGTCACAACATGACTTGAAGCCAAAGTAGTTGCTGTTAAGTGACCAAAGGCTACAAAAAATGCTTGTAGGTAACTGGACAGATCCAGAAAGCTCCTGAAGGTGCTTCGATGAGCAACCATGGGTTGGAGAATGTAATCTGTTGACAGGTGACTGAAGCAAAAATACTGCTCATCTGTGTGTGTCAGAGTGTGATACAGTGGTCTGATGTTTGGTGTGAATATATCTGGATTTCTATAACCTGGTCATGAAGAGGAGGCTGAAAGCAAGAATGATGCCTTGCTCATCCCTGCACATGCTTCTCAGGCCTACCTCAATTGGTGTTAAGACATTCCATGGGATATTAGAAATTCACTCAATTCCTGTGGCTTATTCATGGTTATTCCTTGAATTCTTCAGTTGGGATGGACTTTTTTTTTTTTTTTCTACTACTGAGTATAACACTACCTTCTTTAGATAAGTTACAGCCCTGTCCCCTAAATATTTATATGATGTGCACAGGGATAACAGTTCCAAGCTGTTGTTCTTGAAGAACTGAAGCCCTCCACAAAAGTATTAGGAGTGCCTGAGATGGGATGAATAACCAGCTTCGTTTGGGAAAATTGTTGAAGATTTTGCGTGAGTGACTGTAGACACTGATATCAATGGACTCATGCAGAATCTTAGGATGTGCTTTCTGAACTTTGTTCTGGCTGAATTACTGATTATATTCAAAGATTCTGGCGGTGCAACATCAAAGGTCATTGCTGCTGCACAGAATGAGCACGATCAAAATAATATAAAAAATTAATAAAAAAACAAGCTCCACATACTACAACTGACATACATACATCAAGAGACACACTATAAACTACACACAAAACAGCTACACCTGGTCAAGGAAGCCTGTTTCCTCAATAAATGAAACGGTGCCTCCTCCCATCATACCAAGGACTGAAAAGAGATGGTATGTGCATGACATGATGAAAGGTTTGTTTATATGGAGGCAAGACTGACTAGTGTGACTGGGAGTGTGTGCAGGTCTATTTATAAGAGCTGGAGTGGACATGCGAGTGCAGACAGCTACTAATTACTCATTTTTCACAAGCAAAATAAACCTCACCTATTGATGTACTGTGGTCTCATGTCCAACACACATTTCTTTAGTCCTACTCTTCTTTGGTATGACTGATACTTGAAATATTCAGTAAAAAAAGAAATGAGTTTAGCATGAAAAACTTACATCAGTAGGGTCTGCCTCCACAGATTTCCATGATTTTTTTTATCTCTTTGGTGGGGGGAAAGGGGGTCTATTATTCTAGGCAACTGAGAGGTGCCACAGCTAATGAGAACAAGGATTGGCCAGGAGAGGTGACATCCCAAGCATCAATCTCCTTATGCTACTATAATAATGTACTGGACTGTACCTTTAGTGTGTGTGTGTGTGTGTGTGTGTGTGTGTGTGTGTATTTACCTATTTGTAGTATACAGGAATTGAGCAATGCTCGTGTTGTCCTGTCTCCATATCCACATTTATCAAGTCTACCTTTACACACATGAATGTTTTTCTCATGCATCACCTCTTTGTCTAAGTCGTTCCAAATATTTAAGTATTTACCTAATATACCTAATTGTGATATACATGGAATGTACTATGCTCGTGGGTTTCCGTCGCTATTTCTCAATAAGTCGAATTTAACTTTAAACTCGTTTAAGTTTTTAGACTGGACGATCTCTTTGTCAAGGCTATTCCATAAGTCTATACTTCTGTAAGGAAAGCTATATTTCTTGATATCCTTCAAGCAGCTTGACTTTTTCAATTTCATTCCATGTCCTCTTGTTGCTCTCTTATCCCATACAAACAGATCCTCTTTGTCAATTTTATCTACTCCCACCATGGTCCTGAACACCGCAATTATGTCTCCCCTCTTTCTCCTTTCCTCTAACGAAGGCAAATCCAGTTTTTCCAGCCTCTCTCTGTATGACAGGTCTGTCAGACTGGGGACCATCTTGGTTGCTGTTCTTTGTATTCTCTCAATCTTGTTTATATCTTTCTTTTTGTGTGGGCACCACACTACCGCTGCATATTCTAACCTGGGGCGGATCATGGCCACTATCAATTTTTTCATCATTTCCTCATCCATATAATGAAATGCTACTCTTATGTTAGTCAAGAGCTTATAAGTCTCTCCAACTATCTTGTTAATGTGCTTTTCAGGTGACAAACTATCTTGGACCAGCACTCCCAAATCTTTCTCTTCTCTCCTTTTTGTGATTAATTCATTACCCAAAAAATAATTCAGTGATGGTCTCCTGGTACTTTTACCCATTTCCAATATTTTACATTTCTTTACATTAAATTTCATTTCCCATGTCCGGCTCCACTTGTGTATCCTATCCAAATCCTCCTGCAGTATTTTACAATCCTCCTCAGCCTCTATCTTCCTCAAGATCTTTACATCATCAGCAAACAGACTTGCATAACTGTTCACTCCATCTACCATATCATTGACGTAAATCAGGAACATTACTGGCGCCAACACTGAGCCTTGAGGGACTCCACTTGTTACTTCCCTCCATCCAGACATCTTTTCCTTTATTACTGTCCTCATTTGTCTGTCTCCTAAAAAGTCTCTCATCCATTCCAGAAGTTTCCCCTTTAGTCCTCCTATATATTCTAGTTTCCACATTAGTCTCTTATGAGGTACCTTGTCAAAGGCCTTCTCTAAGTCTAAGTACACACAATCCACCCAACCATCTCTCTCCTGTACCACATCAATCGCTCTTGAGTAAAAGCTCAACAAGTTTGAAACACATGACCTTCCACTTCTGAATCCAAACTGACATTCAGCCAAAATATTCATCTCTTCCAGATATTTTATCCATCTGTCTTTCAGGATTCTCTCACACAATTTTGCGACCATGCTGGTTAGAGACACTGGTCTATAATTCAGGGGTTCTTCCCTGTTTCCTCCCTTGTAAATTGGTACCACATTTGCCCTCTTCCATTCTTTTGGCACTTTCCCCTCTTCCAGTGAGCATACAATTAAGCTGTGAATTTTATCCGCCAGTTGTTCTCTGCATTCCTTCAGTACCCAATTAGAAATTCCATCAGGTCCTGGGGCTTTCCTTACATCTTGAGTTTCCAGTAATTTATACACTTCCTGTACCTCCACTTTTATATCTTTCATCACCGGAACATTTCTAATCACTCCCTCCCCTTCCACAAGCTCCTTTTCTTTAGTGAAAACTGACTGGAAACGTTTGTTCATTATTTCTGCTTGCATTGCCGCATCCTTAAAGACCTCTCCTTCTACTTTCAGCTTGGTGATTCCTTCCTTTTGCTTCAGTTTGCCATTAACAAATCTATAAAACAGTTTGGGTTCATCCTTGCATTTGTCAGTTATACCTTTTTCAAAATTCCTTTCTTCTTCTCTACGTATTCTTGTGTATTCATTTCTTGTTCTTTTATAGTCTTCCTTTGTCCTGTCGTTACCTCTCTTTCTCCAATTGTTCCACGCCTTATCCCTCTCTTTTTTTTGCTATCATACACCTTCTATTAAACCACTCCTTTTTCCTGTTTTCTTTCCCTCTTACTCTTGGTACAAATTTTTCCACTCCCAAATTATAGAGGTCTAGAAAGATATCCCACTTCCTCTGTATCTCTCTCGTTTCTCTGAATTTTCTCCAATTCGCATTTTCAAAAAAGTTTCTCAATCCTGTAAAATTTGCTTTGCCAAAGTTGTATCTTCCCTGTCTATGAAGCTCGTCTCTTGGCTCGACGTTTCCTATTAACATCTGGAACTCAATGACCACGTGATCACTTTTTCCCAAAGGACAGAGATATTCCAATGATTCTATTACATCAGGTTCTTTGGTGAACAGTAAATCTAACCTTGCTGGTGTGTCCTCACCTTGAAACCGTGTCTCTTCTTTGACCCATTGCATCATCACATTATTCATTATTATATTTAATAACATAGTGCCCCACAAATCCTCGCCGCCTCCCGAGTACCATTCCTCCCAGTTCACCTCTTTACAATTAAAGTCACCCACCAAAATTATATTATTGCTTTTCTCAATTATTTTTTGCAGGTAGCTAGCCATATCTGACAACATCTCATGGTATTCGTCATCCTTCCATGCTCTCGTCTTTGGGGGAACATACACTACCACCATATCTCTCTTAACATTCTCTCCAGTTTCTAATTTCATATATATCACTTCAGCCCTGCCTTCTCCCATTTCCACAGTATCTACATTTATGTTATTCTTCACTGCTATCATCACTCCTCCTCCCTTTTTTTCTTTTCTGTCTTTTCTCCATAGTTTGTATTTACCATCTCCCAAATGAACATCAATATCTTCTCTTAATTTGGTCTCTACAAAGCACATGACATCAGGTTCATGTTCTCTCAAGAAATCATTAATTTCGATCCTTGTCGATATGAAACCATCAACATTAGTATATATCACCTTCAAATTATTTTTGACGTTTTTAACCCCTTGACCGCGGGGCGTCACTTTCGTGACGCTTGGGAGCAAGGGATCATACCGCGGGGCGTCGCTTTTGTGATTCTGTGTTATTTTGAATTCACCCGGGCTTCCAAGTGGGGGCTTGTATCATCTATCGGTACTGCCAATGTCCAACACTAGTCAGCACTCCTAATCTCATCTGTACTCCCATCCATTGTTGACAATTTAGCCATTTCTCCCCGTTCTTGACTCCCCTCCCTACCCCCCCTCCATTACCCTATCCTCTCGCCTGCCCGGCCGTGCTACGCTAAGTAAATCTTTCCTGGAATTTTTCACTGATTTCATCCATTGAAATAAGCCCTATGTCCTATTCTTATACCAAATAATATATACAAGAAAGAAATAAGGTAAGTGAGAGTGCCATACACCTGGAATGGGCTAATTATCACCTGACAACACCTCACGTGCACTCGTTCGCTAATTTTCGCTGTTTTTCCCCTTGAAATATGCCCTATAATCTATTTTCGTAATATACATGTAAGGAGGGAAGGGAGAACCCTAAGTGATATTTACATTCACCTGGAACTACCTAATTTATAATGTATTGTCTAGATTTCCTGCCAATCATATCTGT
Source organism: Coenobita brevimanus (assembly GCF_032717465.1). Taxonomy (NCBI): domain Eukaryota; kingdom Metazoa; phylum Arthropoda; class Malacostraca; order Decapoda; family Coenobitidae; genus Coenobita; species Coenobita brevimanus. Next base: position 27,172,600 of record NC_137043.1, on the reverse strand, counting down.
GCTAGACAAAGCTGTTTCAAGATATAACATTGGTAGCTCTGATTATATATCTCCTAAGTAGGCCTCTAATCTATTTTCGTAATAAATATACCTGTAAGGAGGGAAGGGAGAACCCTAAATGATATTTACATTCACCTGGAACTACCAAATTTATAATGTATTGTCTAGATTTCCTGCCAATCATATCAGTGCTAGACTTAGCTGTTTCAAGAAGTAATATTGGTAACTCTGAATAACCCCTAAAGCAGGCCTCTACAGTAGGCTAGCTGGCCTGGCAACTGCGTTATCAGTGTAGTCTCATCTTCCGAAGTGAGAGGACGTATGTTTCATCTTGCTGACTTCAAGGCCTTTTTTCACCCCCATGCAAATGGCTCTGTGACCTTTACCCCCTACTAAACCTCGTGTGGAAAGAGGTAAAGGGCTGACAATTGATAAAAGAGTGACTACGATCTTTCTATTGAGTAAAACAGCGCAAGTGGAATTGTAAATAATGTGTAAATAATGTGTAAACAGCAAGTGAAAGTAATGAATGTAAATATACGTGAACAATGGAAAATAGTTTTATAAGTTATTTCAAGTGACAGTGCATAACACTGTAAATAAAATAGAAATGTAAATAACGTAAATAAAATAGAGAACGTAAATAGAAATGTAAATGAGTAGTATTATAAGAATACGAGTATATACCCTAGGAGTAATGAAAGTGAAAGTTTCACTCTAGCATGTCTGAATGCTATGAGTTATGAGAGTGAAGATGAAAGTGACATTCACTCTCAATGCCAGTATACAGGACGAGAAAGTGAATGCTACGTATTTTACTGAAAGAAATTGAATCCCTACAGTGACAATAAACTAATACTACAGAAGGAAACTTATGGATAAAGACTGTAGATATATATGTTATATAGTAATAGAAATATAAAGTGTGAGGGGTTTTATGAATAATAAATGACAGACTACCATGAGCGAACTAGTGCCAGTGCGACGATCAGACGCGCTCGTAATTTCCATTGCTTTCACAGTGTTTTTTTTTTTGAGTATGGATCCCAAACTACTTGAAAATTGTAGAATAGTGTTTATAGTGTTTGTATCTGGCTGTGGTAATCATATTACGGGTTGTTGGGAAGTGTAAAGTGGAGACTTTGTTACCCTACTTCAGAGGTCTCCACAAGTCCTACGGTAACCGACGAAGGCTCAACAATCATTCCAGGAGAAAGCTGAAGGTATGTGCCATAAGCATATGTAATTTTATTATTCTAGGACTAATAACTGATTTTTGGCAAATATTTTTTGAGAGTCTGTCGGAGCCCAAATAACCCCGCGGCACACGCAAGTAATTGGTAAACAAGCCCGCGGTGTAGGGGTTAATACCCTCTTCTCTCCTACTCTCTGTCCGTACCACTTCCTCAACTTCTGATCTTTCACAACCATCCCCCCTAGTTTCCTTCACTTCTATTTCCTTAAATACCATTTCCTTACTTTCATATCCAATACTCTCCAAAAAAAAGTATTACGTTCTTCCTCTGTCCTCTTATCATTTTTTTCCTTTACTTCTTCCTTTAATGATTTTAAAACTTCTCTTTCTTCTTCATTCAGATCTTTTCTTATTATAATATTTTCCATCCCCGCCTCTTTGCTTAATTTCCAGGTCACTTTAAGTATCTCATTTATTACACTTTCTGATGTAAACTTGACTCTCATTGGTCTTGTTTCCCCTTTCTTATAAGGCCCTATCCTCCTTACTTCCTCAATTTCTTTTACCCACTTGTCTCCTTCGGGGTCAATCTTGCCTATTATTCCTCTCACCATGTTCGTGTCTCTCTCGAGTCTTACGAACCTAACCTTTTCTTCCTCTTCCCTGTTTCCAAATACTACCACACATCTGTTCCTTTCTACAGTTTCTCTCACTATTTTCTCTTTTTTCTTCAGTATTTTCACTACATTTTCTTCCATTTCTTTCTTGTTCATTTTCCTTTCTTCCTGGATGATCTCTCTTAAGCTGACCACTTCTTTCTGTTCTTCTTCAACGTGTGCCCACTTTGCCTTATGTTCTTCTAATACATTACTCACCTTCTCCGTTTTATTAGTACTCTCTTCTAGTTTCCTCCTCAGTTCAACATTTTCCCGCTTCAAATTCCTAATCTCTTCATTGGCTGTTTCAGTGGAATGGATCAGACTCTGTATGGTGGTTTCCGTATTTACTGACACATCCTTTATCACTAGATTCTCTACTTTCTTTTCAAGTTCACTAATCCTCATAATTAATGTTTTCACCAGGTCCATGACATTAGTATTAGCATCAAATCTTTGAAATTCCATTCCCTCACTGTTTACATTTTCGGCCATGTTTGTACCAGTAAAGTATCAAAACAGCTGTTACCGAATAAACCACAAACATTCATGTATACTATAGCCAACAAATCTTTACATTTTTGGTAGTCTACTAACTTTCATTGTTTTAAATTTAAAGAAAGACCCTAGGAGACAGGACAGACAAAATTCCTGAAACTACTCAAGGTTAGGAGCGATGGCTGGGACGTCCGCTCTCTCCGGCTGCTCGTGTGTGTATTTGCACGTGTGTGCATGAGTGCATGTGTGTGTGCAAGCACTACCTACCCTTATTCATTGTGCCAAACTGCAATTTTGTGTTCGCCCATCATTATTTTCAACATTCCAGAGTTTTTTCTGCCATATATTTGAGTCTTGTCTGATCAAAATAATTTTCCCCATGAGGTTCATTATTTGTCCAGTACAGAATTAGTTCTAAATGGAAGAGCTGTCTGATCTAAATATCATTCCAAATGTGAGGCCACTGTGTCATTACCTAATCACAGGTTATACATTTTTCAGCAGAAAGTTCTTGGGTATATTGCACATAGCTTTGGTTGCAAAAACTTTATCTTATCATCCTTCATCCCTCTTTTCTACTCTGATGGCCCTATAGCTATTTCTTCTACTGATAAAGCAGCTCTCTTTGCTCAGACTTTTTCCTCCACCTCTACCTTTGATGATTCCGGTGCTGTTCCTCCATCACTTCCCCCCTCAGACTTCCTCATGGCTGACATTAAAATTTCTTCACCTGATGAAATTTCTGCCATCACTGGCCTCAATACTAACAAGGCATATGGGCCTGATGGGGTCCCTCCTGTTGTCCTCAAGAATCGTACTTACACCCTGCCTAGGTAAACTCTTTTGTCTTTGTCTATCAACTTGTACCTTTCCTTTTTGCTGGAAGTTTGCTCTCATTCAGCCAATCCCAAAGAAGGGTGACCATTCCCAACCCTCTAACTATTGCCCAACTGCTTTAACTTCCTGTGTCTCAAAAGTTTTTGAGCCTATTCTTAACAGAAAAATTTTAAAGCATCTTTCCTATCACAACCTTCTTTCTGATCATCAGTATGGGTTCTGTCGGGGATGTTCCACTGGCAATCTTCTCACCTACCTTTCAGACTCCTGGTCATCCTCCTTTCTGGACTTTAGCGAAAGCTTTGCTGCTGCACTTGACATCTCAAAGGCTTTTGATCAAGTCTGGCATAAATCTTTACCTTCTACACTGCCCTCTTACAGTTTCTAACCTTCCATCTGTGTCTTCATCTATGGCTTCCTTTCTGGTCGTTCCATTGCTGCTGTTGTGGATGGCCACCGTTCATCTCCTAGATCTATCAATAGTGGTGTTCCTCAGGGCTCTGTCCTATTACCAACTCTCTTCCTTATATTCATCAATGATCTTCTAAGCTGTACATCTAATCCTATGCACTCATACACTGATGATTCCACCCTTCACCTTTCCATTCAGTTCCTGCAACGTCCATCTCAGTAGTTACTTCAGCAGGCAGGGGATGAGGCTATGGCACACCTAATGTATGACTTGGCTCGTATCTCTCACTGGGGTAAAGATAATCTTGTTGTTTTTAATGCATCAAAGACTCAGTTCTTACACCTATCAAACCGACAAAATCTTTCACAGGAGTACCTACTAATGCTTAATACAGGTAATATCCACTTCAATCTTGCATCATCTATAAACATTCTCACAGGATTTATCTTGGAAAGATCATGTTACATCTCTTGGAAAATCTGCTTCCAAGAGATTAGGTGTGCTAAGCCAACTCCATACCTTCTTTACTTCTGCACAGTTTTTGACTTCATACATGGGTTTTATCCGCCCCTGTGTAGAGTACAACTCTCATGTGTGGGGAGGTTCCCCACATACAGCTCTTCTCAATAGGGTGGAGTCAAAGGCTTTTCATCTCATTAACTCTCCTCCTCTTACTGGCTCCCTTCAACCTCTGTCTCTTTGCCGCACTGTTGCATCTTTATCTCTTTTCTATCGCTACTTCAATGGTCACTGCCCCTATGAACAGACTGCTTGCATCCCTCCACCTCTACAACGAGCACATAGCACCCATCTATCAACAAACTCTCATCCCTTTTCAGTCCAACTCTCTAATGCAAAAGTTAACTGTTACTTCCAGTCCTTCATTTATGCAACAGGTCAACTCTGGAACTGTCTCTCTCTGTCTGAATTTCTTACTTCCTATGACCTCCAGTCTTTCAAACGCAGTGTGTCCAGGCATCTTGAAATGGATCTTGAATTTGGCTATCTTTTGTATCTTGTTTTTGTTTTGTTTTTCTTGGAAGGAACAGTTTGTGGACTCTGGCCTTTGGTTCCTTCTTTCTTGAAAAAAAAAAAAAAAAAAAAAAAAAACTTATAAACTTCCCTTTTATCCAATGTTTTTCTGAGCACCATCATTATTTATGTTTGGTGTAATAATATTTAAGATAAAATGGTATCAGAAGTGTGTGTTGTGAGTTGGTGTGAAAAATATTATTTATTTTTCTTGCTTCAGCATTCTGTCATCTGCCAGTCTCAATGCACCTGGAAAGAAGCTGGACACCCATTCTAGGTGGTTCAAATGAATGACGGAAGTATTAGCAGAGCATAAAAATTACAACATATGATAGAACTGCTGGACAGCAGACCTACATAACAAAAGTGAGGAACACAAAAGTACTGTATACTGTAACTACTCAAACTACATTTTTCCATAAGTACCCTGAGTATCATGGGAAGTTTTTTGTTGAGGCACAGTGTTGTCTCTCTTCAGAGCAAACCCAGGCACTCTTGCTCCTGCAAGGCCCAGGGCAGCACGGTGGAGAGGAGGGGGGTGGTGAACACTGCGACTCCGACCCTCCCCACTCCCACCAACACCACCACGTCCCAGTCCCCGCCCTGTCAGTTGTAGGAAGAGGCTAAATAATTTGCTGCACATATATTAGAACAACTCTAGACAAACAACTGCAATAACACAAGCAAATTAAATCATTTATTGCACTTAATCACATTCAGCGGCCATTAAAAAAGCAAAACAAACAGATGAAGGCAAAGAATTAGAGGAATTTTCAATGGTTACTGACAACATGATATTCTCTGACAGTGAGACAGCCAAATCTAAAGCCTACTAGCACAGTCCTACACACACATAAATTACACAGTATGACCATAAGAAAAATTTTAGTAATGCCAAAAATTCATTTTCACTCTCAGTGAGTGAATCTGAAGACATCCTTTGGAAGTAGCTTTGAACCATTTATACTATCATCCAAGCATCATAGATTGTGGATTCCATACTCAGAAAGCTGAGAGATGGGTATACTGTTTCTTGTCTTCAGTTTATAAAGCATCATAAGGCATGATGACCTTTCTCCAAGGTTACTGACATCTTGCTCACTCATTCAAATCAAGTGCTTTATGTGGCTATGAGGTCCCCTTGTACAGGGATGCCTGAGAGTGCCACTGTTTCATGGCAGGTTAGTTCTACCATCACTCCTTGCATGTGTAACCTAGCCTACAGCAACATAAGATGGAAGAGGCAGCCGAGCTCCCTCAAGTTGGGCCTTGTAAAACTGATAACTCCAAATTCACTTGCTACGAATGAAAAATGTATTTTTTACCTTGTAAAAACTCATTTTTTCACTACTCTCAATCCTTGGAGACACTTTTAGGTCCTAAAAAGTGCCCAAGACTAAGTGAGGGATAGCTACAGAGGAGGACCTGAACCTTGAGCATATGAATTGAGGCGGGGGCTTTGGTGACTCAAGCGAACTGACTGGTGTAGGACTGACACAGAAGTACTCTGTGATGCTCAGCTCTCTAAAATATGTGTGAATATATAGTTATGAGCCATGCTGCTCGGCTGGAAGGCATCCAATCAGTGGCACGTTTGTCCCACTGTGTGACTCATGTTAGTACCAACTAGTACACCTCTCACTTCCCTGACATAACTGGTTCACAACTAGATGCCAAAATCATTTGCAGCTATTCTCTCTGAAACTACCTGCAGCTATACTCTCTGAGACAGCCACCCACAATACAGTATCTTTATATATGGTTGGAGGGAGTTGACAGACTCTAACTTTACAGAGATGAATGTCATGCAGAGGTTCATGACAGAACAGGTGGAGGTCTGCCATGGTGTGGATGTCCAGCAACAAGACTGTCTCAAACTGGTCTTCAAGATCTGTCACATTTCTTCATTCTTACCTCAACAAGGCCTCTTACAAGGCCACAGCAAATATTCTGAAGATTGTCAAGATCATTATGCCCCTCTTGGATTCTATAAATGCACAGAACCAGTTTCCTAACACTCTTCCACCTTATTGTCAACATGTCTTTACCATTACCTTCATTTACTCCTCCTCTTTCAGGCTTCAATGGTGACTGAACAGAAGTTTCACAAAAACAGCCTCAATTTTAAGTTCAAGAATCTCCTGTGTTTCAACTGTCCATGCCCCCACATCAGCAAAAAAAAAAAAAAAAAAAAAGGGCCATCCTAGACATCAAGAATGGTAACACTTCTTTATAAGCCGCAGGGGTATAAACTTAACTATCCACCCTCACTTCCTGCAAACCTTCAAATATGCAAACATCAACAAAGACTTCAGGCTGTTCTCCATCCTGATGGATCAGGTTTTGGTACTGACCATTAATGGCAAGTTAAAACATGCTTATGCACTGGGCCAACACTTAACTGAAATCTCAGAGAGACTTAGTCCCTTCTGACCATTAATGGCAAGTTAAAACATGCTTATGCACTGGGCCAACACTTAACTGAAATCTCAGAGAGACTTAGTCCCTTCTGACCATTAATGGCAAGTTAAGACATGCGTATGCACTGGGCCAACACTTAACTGAAATCTGAGAAAGACTTAGTCCCTTCCCTCATCTCTGATAGTCAAAGTGCAAAACATTCCACTTGTACAAAAAGGCTCCGAGATTTAGAGGGCAATCTACCCCTTTCCATCTGAGAGGGGTGGGTAGGAAGGGAATTTATAACTTCATATCACCTGGACTCTTCTAACACTTCCAGTTCTTTGATCACCAGGACTTTTCTAGCACTGAACCACAACAATGAATTCTATTGCCATTCTGTCAACAGTCATCAAACCATTATCCAAACACTACACAGTGTACCCTGAGCTGCTTATCAGATCCATTCTTCTATAAACTTCTTATCCACCAGCTCTTTTGACCTTCATGAGAGCAACAGCATCAGCCTTCCATATCTTCAGCCTTGAAGTATAGCTAAGAGTAAGTATGGATAAATCAAAAGTGATGACATTTAGGACAGGTGACGGTACCATTAAAACAGAAGGAAAGTGGCATGCGCAGTCTACAACAAGGGTGTGGGAAGTACTGTAACTCCATTTTATGCACTGTTTCTGATAAGTGTGTGCGTATGAGATGTAGTGGTACCATAGTGGATGTAAACAATGGTATGTAAATGAAAGCACACAGATGCTGAGGGGTGGGAATGGGTTAATCTCGCTATGAAAAGGAAGACATATAGAAGCAGTGGTAGGAAAGGGTTAATCTAGCTATGTAAAGGACAGCATATAGAAGTAGAATGGTGGAAAAGGGTTAACCTACCCATATAAGGGAAGGCATACATAGGCAGATAGGTGGGAAAGAATTAACTTGGCTTTGTAAAGGAAAGCATACAGAAGTAGAGATAAGAACGGATTAATCTAGCTACATAAAGAAGAGCAAACAGAAGTAAAAAAGCTGGAAAGGACTAACTTTGTAGGAGAATCACTTCAGTGTCTGGAGTTTTATTTGGGGGACATGATACAGGCAAAACCCCGATTTACAATACCCCTATTTGCAATGCCTCAGATTAGTGACGGGGGTAGAAATATCACCCTACCCTGCCTAATGATGGCCAGGCCCTTTTTTAACAATGGGTCCTCCAATGTTTAGTCCAGGAGTAATAGGTCAAAAGTTTGAATCACGTGCATTCCCCCAGCCAGCTGAGCCTGCCCACCTGTCAGGATGCGCAGAAATGCTCGCGCAGCCCCCACACCCATCACTCACCCCGTGCTCACCCATATAATTCTTCTCACACCGGCTGTCTCTGAGAGGAACTCTCTTACCTCGCCTACCCCACATCGTGTTGCATCGCCAACATTATGCAAGCCGCTATCGTAGTGCATCGTAACTGTGGCCCAGCAGTGCCATAACCAGGACAGTGATACTAATTGATTGTGGAGAGTGGTTTTGTGTGGATTTTGATTTAAATAAGTGTGATCATGTCCGGTAAGGGCACTGCACGTGGTGTGGCTTGTGGTGCTAGTAGTTGTGCTAGTGGTGACCCCAGTTGGGGTGGTAAGCAGCCTGCCAGTGTTGGTGGTGGTAATGTTCACGTGAAGCTTACTTGTAAAACTGTCTCTGGATGTGAAGTTAGATAGTCTTAAGGGCCATGACAAAGGCGAGAGCACATGTGCCATCACCTCAGCTCTCCACCTGGCCCAGTCGACTCTCTTCACCATTATCAAGAAGAGGGAGGCTATCAAGGCTGCCGCTAGGGAGGTTGCTATTTTCACCGCCTCCTGTCTCACCCACCACTGAGCCTGCGATGGAGGAGCTGGAGCGGATGCTTTGCACATGGGTGGAGGACCAGAACAGGAGGAAGGCGCCCATGAATCAGGTGATCATATGCACAAAGGCTTTCTCCCTCTGGGATGAAATAAAGGTGAGGTGGAATCATGATGCTAGTGAAATCTAGGCTACCCATGGGTAGTCTGACAGCTTTAAGAGGCAGGTAAGCCTCCACAACGTCAGGATGTTTGGTGAAGCGGCAAGTGTGGATACGGTGGCAGCGGCAGTGTTCCCTGGCGGAACTTAGGTGCATCATCATGGAGGGTTGCTACAGTGTGAAACAGGTTTTGAATTTTGACGAGACTAGGCTCTTTTGGAAGAGAATGTCCTCAAAGACATATCTTGTAACAGAAGAAAAGTCTTTGCCAGGGTTCAAGGCCTCAAAGGACAGGCTTACACTGCTGCTAGAAGGCAAAGCCGGGGATGACCTCAAGTTAAAGCCACTCCTTGTCTACCACTCCTAAAATGCGAGGGCTCTGGTAGGGTATGTTAAGGAGAATTTAGGGGTGATTTGGAAGTTGAACAAGAAGGCCTGGGTGACTTTTGATATCTGTCTGTCCTATTTCCACTCCTACCTTTCTCATGTTCTCAAGAAGTATGCCTTGAGGGAGAACTTGGCAAACAGATTTCTCATAGTGGCGACGACATGCCTAGCCACCCTCCTGCAATGAAGAACTGGGCAAGCAACACAGAAGTGGTGTTCCTGCCCCCCTTCACCACTTCACTGTTGCAACCCTTGGACCAGGGGGTGATCGTGACATTCAAGGCATACTATCTCCACCATGCTATGCAGCAGTTGGTGAGGGCGTGTGACACTGACGACAAGAATACAGTGCAGTCCTTCTGGAAAGGATATAATATATGCCATGCCATCGAGAACATCATGGCTGCATGAAGGGAAGTAAGCCGGGTCACCAAGAACAGTGTGTGGCATAAGCTGTGGCCAGAGTGTATTCACTCCTGCATCGGCTTCCCCGAGGGCTTGCGAGCACTGCCGGTAGAACAGGTGTGGCAGGATATTGTGCAACTGTCACAGGAGGCAGGCTTTGGGGAGGTCAACAAGCGGGACATGGAGGAGGTCCTGAAAAGCCACAGGGAAGAGTGCAACAACAAGGAGCTCCTTAATATGGAGATTCAGCAGGTGCACCAGGAGGCACAAAAGGAGGTCATCCCTGAGGTGCGATCCCCAGTATGAAGATTCTGAAGGAAATGGTGACATAGGTTGACAAGGTCATCGTGCTTGTGCGTACTCATGACCCTCTCCCAGGACAAAGCAGGGACGTATCTTATCGGCTGGAGGAGGGGATGAAGGTGTACAGGTCAATGATGGAGGAAAAGAAGACAGTAGCCAGGCAAACTACCATCACTGCCTTTTTCACCACGCCAGCAACCCACAGGGGACCTCCCGAGCCATCGACCAGCAGGGCACCTCCCCAGCCACTGACCAGGAGAGAAACACCGAGGTTCTTCTGCTGAGGACGAGAAAGGCCCCTAGTGCTGGACCTCACCTCAAGCCAATCCCCATCTCCACGTCACTTAAGTCTCCACTACAGCACTCTGCCACTCAATCACTACCTTCCTCACCCCTGCCTCGATCTCCAACAACACTCCAACCACCACCTCTATCTCCTTTGCCATGACGTGAGCTACCACATGTCTCCCTCACTACTTCGTCAGTCATTGCAGCGGTCTCCCTCACCACCTCACCAGTCATCACAGCTGTCTCCCTCACCACCTTGTCTGTCATCGCATTGCACTCCATCACCACCTCGTGAGTCATCGCATCGCACCCCATCGGCATCTCAAGAGCCAATGCATCAGTCTCTCGCTACCATCACCTGACCTAGACAGGCTTCCCCCCCCCCCTCCCTCTGACCCTCCCTTGAAGATGGGGTTTGAGGACTTTGAGGAGGATGAATGAGTGCTAGGGAGCACCACATGTCCCCTAACCTTGGGGGGTATAGCAAGGATGACAACCAGGACCAGACATGGACTTACAAGAAGTAAGTGATGAGAGGTGTTTGATATTTTCTGACCTATTTTTTATGATTTTCAGATTTTATTTATTGGGTTTTGTGAGCTATTTACAAGTGTTAGACTTAGGTTAACTTCTTCTACAGCTGTTAGGCCATTTAGATTGGTTTAAACTTGTTTTTGGCCTCCTTTGGGTGGGTTTAGGACTTGGGTGGGGGGGAAACTCAAGGCTGAAAAATGCATCCTTATACATGTTAAATCTACCCTGCTATATACCCCACCTTGTGGTGGATTTTTACCTAACCAACTGCATCATTAAAATGGGGTATACCTATACATACATACATACATACATACCTATGATTAAAGTTTAATTTATAAATTGGGAACAGTATGAGATTAACATTTGTGGTAGGTGGGGGCACTCACCATCCACTCACTTGTTGTAGTGCTGCTCTCGGGTGACTGCCCTTTCCTCTCTTCCTGCCTTCTTTCCTTCCTCTTCTGTCTTTCTTTCTGTCATTCTCTCCTCTTCCTTCTGTCTAAACGTGACTCTACACTGAGTGACGTGCCAAATGGTTTCCTGCACATAAGGAAACCATTTACTATGCTAGGTGGTAACCATATAACCAAACTATGGTGCCTGGTGGTTTAGTGGGTAATTAAGGCGCTCCAATTGGATTGAGCCAGTGCAGGTTTAAATCCATGGGGTGGATGGGTTTATTGCTCATGTAATGAACTCAGGGATGAATGAGACTTGTCACTCTCATCTTAAATGTCAGGACCAACTTGCCTTGCCCCGGGCTCCTATGCTCCTCATGAGGCAGCACAGGATTAGATGATGATGATGAAATTAACATCAACAACACGCACTCGATGTAGTGCTGTTTGGGATGCCTGTCCTTTCCTCTTTTCCTTCCTGCCTCTCCTGTCTTTCTTTCTTTCATTCTGTTCTCGTCCTTCTGCCTATGGGTGACTTTCACTCCCTCTTCTGTCTTTTTTTCCCTCATTCTTTCATCTTCCTTCTGCCTATGAGTGACTCTACACTGAGTGACAAGCCAAATGGTTTCCTGTATACCAGGAAATCATTTACTACACTGGGTGATAACCATATAACCAAATTATGATGCCTGGTGGTTTAGTGGGTAATTAAGGCATTCCAATCGGATTTAGCCAGTGCAGGTTTATAACTTTATATATCCAAGGGATGGTTGGGGCTTACTGCTCACGTAATGCCACTCAGGGATGAGTGAGGCTGGTTACTCTCATCTTAAATGTCAGGACCAACTTGCCCAGCCCCAGGCTCTTATGCTCCTCATGGGGCACCATAAGACTGGATGACGGATGGATGGATGGATGAACTAATAATAAAATAGAACAATTATAACAATATACTGTAATGAAAGTTGTGATTGTGATTTCTCTCTCAAAATATCTTATTGTACTGTACTCACTCTTCTTCTTGCGATGATGTCATGATGGTACAATGCCTACATGATGAGATGAACTGAGATGAATGACGTAGGCACTGTGAAATAGCATTAGGCTGCTACTGACATTCCAATACTACGTCAGAAGGAGGATCATCTTTGCATGATCCTGGATCATCGAGCCATGATGCTGTCGATGGTTGGATGTCAGGAGCAGACAATGTGGATGGTCAGGGATCCTCAATAGTTGAATTTTTTTTTTTTTTTTTTTTTTTTTTTTTTCTGCTGAAACTTTTTGGGAGAACATTGTAACTGGAAGTTGTTGTCTCTTTCTTTTTATCCCGTGGACTGCACAATTACCCTTTTTATCACACCCCGTGGAGCACAAAAAATGAATGAAAAGTTTTTTTTTTGTTTAGTTTTACCATAAACATGAAGATAAACATTCAGGGCATCATCTGGTGAAAAAAAAAAAAAAAACTCTCTCTCTGTCTTTGTGTAGGGCAATGTGTAAGTTTACATACGGAAGTAGTGAAAAATTGAAAAGAAAAAAAAATCATTTTTTTAAAATTTTTCTTTATTATAAACTTGAAGATAAACACCCAGGGCACCATCTGGTGAAAAGATGAAAATCTCCCTCTCTCAGTCTTCGTGTACAGTGGGGCACCAATTTTCGCGCCTAATTGGGTCCAAAAATAATGCGCGAAAGTGGAATTAGCGAAAGTTGGGGCATTGTCTTTATGGCAAAAAGGCTAATTGGTTCCCGGTTATCCTAAAGTAACATCAGATTTTCATTTTCATTTGCAATACAGTACATCAAATCACTATTGTACATTGCATTGTGAGATACAAACAATAAAAACTGTACAGTACACATTATATGAGGAGAAACATACCATTATTATACTGCCGTTTCTTCACTCCAACACGATACTCTCTTTTAGCCTTGGCCTTTCCTCCCGACTTTGAATGTCCCGGCCACTTTTTATCACCACCACTGCCTCCCGGCCCTCCCCCCACACCACCAGGCTCTCCCCCCACACCACCAGGCCCTTTCCCCACACTACCAGGTATAGTAGAGGCCACTGAACCGTGAGAATCCAACACAATGGAGCTAGCACGCTCGTACACAATGGCGGGAATGGGTGGACAGAGTGTTGACATGACGTCATTCAAGATGGCGGTGGGTTGCGGGTGGGCGGTGCAGGAAATTCAAAGTTCAAAATATTGTCCCAAACCCAAAATTTGTGCGCGAAAATCGATTTTTTTCAAGCGAAAGTGGAAGTTAGGGAATATTTGGTGCATGCCGCGAAAGTGGATTCCGCGAATCCTGCTGTAGCGAAAGTTGGTGCACTACTGTAGTGCCATGCGTAATTTTGTGTAGGGGTCAAGTTGTTTAAGGTGATGCACGGCCACCACAGTCTGAGCAGTAGCTCGCAACATGATGCTACCCAGCCTGAGCTGTGGCTCACAATCCATAGGTTAACTCATCAGTGTTGCTGTAGAGGCTGTAATCCTTTGGTGATCATACAGGTGACTTTAATGTAGCATTGCATCCAAGGATCATATTCCATAATTTTGTTCTTTAATGTCTCTGTGCAGTTTGAAACACTTCAGCAAATTTTGGCAGTGTTCACATTGCTAGTTCTGCTTCAGTTTCTTCTTCCTCTTCCTCTTCCCCTGTAGATGACTTAACAAGCTCCTCTGATTCCTCATTTGTTAACAGTTTTTGATGGGCTTCAGTATGTTCTTCCACTTCTTCATCAAGCATATGGGCATATCCTTCTCCACCACTTTGTCTTGCTGCATGAATGATTTTCCTATCTTCTCCATCAATCCCCAGGAAGCCTTTAAAATTTTTCACAACTTCACTCCATAATTTCTTCCTGCAGGTATTTACAATTTCTGGTTTCAGTTCATCCACTGCAGCTTTGATTAATGCTATTGCATCTGCAATGGTGCATTATCATTATGTCCAGATAAGGGTCTGCATCAACTGCTGACTGAATGTAATCAAAGACCAGGCAGGTGTATGTGGCCTTGACAAACCAAATGATGCCCCGGTCAAGGGGTTGAAGCAATGAGGTTGTATTTGGAGGTAAAAATACAACCTTGACATTTTCATTTTCATAGCAAACAGATTCAGGATGGCTGGGTGCATGCTTTATTATTAATAGGATTTTGAATTCCAACCCTTTCTCCTCCAAGTACAGGGCTACCCAGTTTTACAATAGGATGTGTAAAAAAAAAAAAAAAAAAAAAAAAAAAAAAAAAAAACAGCTAGGTGGGGTATCATATAGCTGGGTTGATTAAACATGTAAAGTATAGGGATGCTTTCTTGAGCCTTGGGATTCCTCCCCAACCAAGTCCTACATCCACCCAAATGAATCCAAAAACAAGTTTATAACCAATCTAAATGGCCTAACAGCTTTAAAAGAAGCTAACCTAAGCCTAAAACCTGTTAATAACTCACAAAAACCAACAAGTAAAATATGAAAATCATAAAAAATAGGTCAGAAAATATCAAACAGCTCTCATCACTTACTACTTTTAAGTCCATGTCCAGGCCTGGTTGCCAACCTTGCAATCACCCCTGAGGCTAGGGGACAAGTTATGCTCCCTTGCATTCACTCATCCTACTCAATGCCCTCGAACCCAAGGGGATGCTCGGAGAGGGAGAAGGCTGGAGGGGTGGGGTGATGGTAGAGAAAGACAAGCGATGGTTCAGGGGTTAGCAATGGAATCCAATGCGATGACTCATGAGGTGGTAATGGGATGCCATGCGATGACTGACAAGGTGGTGAGGGAAACTGAAGAAATGGCTCACGTGGTAGCAGATTCTGGCAGGCGGGCGAGATCAGTTGGCCGCATGGTTCGCGTGGTTCAAACTTTTAGCTGCTCACCCACATACGATACCTCACAGAACCTATCGCTAAACTGGAAGTAGCCCTACAAAAGGTGAGGTAGGGTGGTACTTCTACCCCCATCGCTAATCCATGGTATTGTATAGCAGGGTATCCCTGGATTTTTTCACTTCTGGGATGAAGCATTGGTGGAATCATTCCATAAACAAGATGGCTGTCACCTATGCTTTCTGATTATGTTGCCTAAACACAGGCAGATAATTTTTGTTCATGTTTTTGCGAGTGCACGGGTTCTTTGTTCTGTACACTACACCTGGCTTTATTATATGTCCTGCAGCACTGGCACATAGTATCAGAGTTAATCTGTCCTTCCATGTTTTATGCTCTGGTGCCTCCTTTGCACTTTTATGAATGTAGGTTCTACTGGGCATCTTCTTCCAGAAGAGCCCGGTTTCATTGCAACTGAAGACTTGCTTTGGATGGTATCCTTTCTCCTTAATCAACTTCTTCAACTCTGCTGGAAATGTGGCAGAGGCTTCTTTATCAGCAAATGCAGCCTCTCCAATAATTTTCATATTTTCATACCAAACCTACACCTGAATCTGTGAAACCATCCCTTACTTGCAGTAAATAGCTTGGTGTCACTTATTTCTGGGGATCCCTTGCTGAAGTCTTCGCATAGGCCCAATGCTTTCTGGCACGACGTGCTGCCATCAATCGGAACATGTTTCCTGTTCATGTCTTCCACCCACAAATTTAATGCCTTCTCCATCTTAACCCCTTGGGGTTGGGCAATGTTTATAAAATCGATCGTCAGGACAGGTCATTTTTCACACACACACACACACACACACACACACACACACACACACACACACACACAAAAAGTGATTTTTCAAAAATTGCTCCAATGAAAACTATTAAACCTATCATAAAAATCTTTATACCCAGCAAAGTACAACTCTTTAGCTTTAAAATGAGTAGTGTTCTAATGTTCTATGATTATTTTTTGTAGACAGTGGCACAAGATGTCCTAGGAACAGAGTGTATGGGGTGTGAGGCAGGAGCGTCACCCTCCACTGTTCATGGTAAACATAAGACTGAGAGGGGTGGGGTAGGATACGCTGTGAGCGGTGGGAATGATGCAGCAGATTCCCTTGTCGATGCTGCGACTCATATAATGGTGCTCATGTTTAAATTAATGGTGAGCAATGTTAAGTGTTCTGAAATGGGGACTGATGTCCCCATGACATATGTTCCAGAACAGGGACCAACCTAAAGGGTTAACTAAGCACTTACCACACACTGTAGCCATAACTTTCGCTGTCTGAGGTGCGACAGCAAAACTAGCACAAATTTCTTTTTCCTTCTTCACAATTTTATGGGTAGAAGATTCCTTCTTACCTTAGCTCTTAGCAACCTCAGCATACAATTTTTTTTCTTTCCTTATTAAGCTGAGAACTTTCACCTTTTCACTTAAAGGAAGCACTTTACGGCTTTTCTTTCGCATATCTGAATTGCCTGCTTTGTTATTCTTGCACTTTGGGTCCATTATTAACCTTGAGATTCCGATGAAACGTTTTCGCGTGATTTCAAATCCAACCTCAGAGATTCTGATGATGCTTTTAGGCATCATTTTAAGATATTTTTGTAAAATATTCACCACAAATCACATTTAAGCATCATATAAAAGAGTCTCATGCATTACATCATGGAATGCTTGCTCTATCCATGGTAGGTACTGTGTCACTGGTATGATTCATGGTTTTGTCTCTATATTACTTTATTCTTGGCGAATATTTTTCTATGGCAAGGTACAAAATTTTTGGTTTCTGCCTAACTTCAGTTCATCATTTTGACTTTTTATTTATTTTTTTCCTATTTTGAACATGCTATGACAAAGTACAATTACTCACCTTTAAAATGACACCAAAACTATCATTCTATCATGAAAAGTATATTTACACAGACTGATCAAAAAAGATGATCATTAAATGAATATGCAGCCGAAAATCATACAAAATTGTGTATCTTTATTCTTTTGGTTTGCCATGCAATAACACGCATAAATAGCCATAAACTATATATCATTGTAAAGGTAATTTATCATAGTTTTGCATGGTTCAAATTAGATTTACATAGCTTTATTACTGTATTCTTTGCAAATATTTTTCTATGGCATGGTATAAAATTTTTGTTTTTTGCCTAACTCCAACTTGTCATGTTGACTTTTTACAATGGGGCCTTGCATCTGGCATTTTTATATCTGGCGACAGGTTAGAAACTTTCCAAAGCTCCATATCTGGTGAGGTAGCCTCGCATCTGGCGAGAGCTCACCAGTGAAATTCCACGCGCATCCAGCTTGGCACTTGGTGGCCACCTTGTGATGACGCCATTGTGTACACCGCCATTGCACAGACCACAGCTACCACCTTGCCTGACTAGTTTTTGTGAAGGGTTCTAGTGTTTGGCAGTGTTCAGCCAGAACTTGTTACAAGCACTACTCGTTATACATTGGGGTTATGTCAGGTAACACCTTAACATGTAATGAGTTTATCGTTAATTGGGAGATTGAAATACATTACAAAAGGGGGGTTACGTCAACTCAATTTCCCAAAGTCACCTTCCCAAGACTGAAACAAAAATGACAACCCACCTTAATCACTTCCTGTGTCGGTCCAAGTTGTCTCCAAGACCAAAACAAACACTATCACACCAATACAGGCAGCGTTACTCACATACAGCAAATCATTGCAACAACACAACAATCACACTTGCGTAACGTTGACCTGGTGCTACACGATGTATAGGCCTACTGTAGTACGATGCTTGGCTGAGAGGTGACGATAACAGGGGGACACACGTGAACGAGTGGAAATGACAGGGCTTTGAAGGGGTAGTGGGACCGCAACTGAACCAAAACAATGCTCTTCACGCTGGGGTCGCCATACTGCCTGAGACAAGTGATGGTTGCCTTGTGTGTGCCTGGTGCTATGTACGAAATTTTCCAATGGCAATATCGTTATAGTGGGAAATTCATCGTAAAATGGATTTGGGGGTGTAACTTTTTGTTATCGTTGTAGCGAATTATCGTATACCGGTTCAACGTATAACAAGTAGTGACTGTACAATAGTATGATGGTGACCTTGGGAGACGATGAGGCAGCGACCCAAGCTGTCACCCAGTAGTTACTCATCAAATAATAACCCAGACTTCTGGCCCAAAAAACACTCCTGAACTTGATATTGGTGAGTTTTTATTTTCTCTACATATTTATATTGATGTTTAGTATAGTTACATTTAACTTCCTTGTGATAAAAGTACAAAAATATGTAAAATAGGGTAACTTTCGGGTGACAAAAGACCCGTTAATTTTTCCCCATTTAAAGTTTGCCCCAGATCTCGCAGTATAGCATCTGGAACGATGTTTTGTAGACAATTGTATTCCCCAGATGTGAGGCCCAACAGTATTTTCTTAGTTTTCCTTTTTTGAACATATTATAAGTACAATTATTCTGCTTTAAAATGACATAAAAACCAGCATTCTATCATGAAAACTGTATTTGCACAAAACAAAGAAAAATACCGAGATGAGAAGATGCGGGTCAGCGTGAGAGCGGCTGACCCTAGGACAGATTTAATCTGACCGGGGCTGAAACCTGATAGGGTTAAGTAAAATACAGGTTATTTGAACACAAGCACTGCGATACTGCGACAGTTGATCTGATAACCGAGACGGCTACTTACGAACTAATGGGTGGGCAACGTGCACAGCATGGATATGCTGGACAAAGGAATGATTCATGTACCCAGCGGGACAGCAGGACGGCACAAGATTTCAACATGTTACACAGCGGCGCGCTATCTAAAACTTACGAATTATTGTTTTCCGGAATTTTCCATTTAATATTTTCAGACTGTGGTTTACCGCAGGTAACTGAAACCACGGATAAGGAGGGACCACTAAATTCACACTGACAATACCAAACAAGAAGATAGTAAACCTGCTGTTACATCAAAAGGATGGTAATGTTGAATCTGGGTCATTACCACTGCCAAACACTGCAGGTTAAGTACAGTGACCTCACATCCAGTATGGTAATTAGATCAGACAATACAGCTGTATCAGATTAATTCTGTACTGTACGCACGTTTATAACTTCATGGGGAGAATTATTTATACGAGATAAGACTAACTTAAAAAAAAAAAAAAAAAAAAACACACACAAACAAACTAGAGTGTTGTAAAGAATGACACGCAAACACAAAAAAATGCAATCTGGCATGATGAATAAGAACAGACAGCACATGCACGACAGCGCTCATGCACGCACATGCACATGCACATACACACACACACACACACACACACACACACACAAAATATGATACTGTCCAACAAGCTATTATTGTTTCAGTATGCCAACTAGCACAGGGAGACTGACATTCGGAGACGTCACGCACAAATGTTTTGATTGGCCACTGCACCTCTCCTGGCCATTCATGATTTCCTTGGCTGCTGCACCTCTCAACTTTTCAGAATAATGGACCCTCCCTCCCCCCCCAACTCCTTGGAATTCATGGACACTGTGGATGCAAACTGTAGTAAAGTATGTGTTTTACACCAAACTACAGTCGAGTCGCATAAAACGGATGTTTCTAAGCCTCAGTTTGCTAATCCACGGCAAGATTCCCACTCAAAACCAAAAGTACAGTACCCTCGCATCCAAGACGGGTTTGTCCAAGACGTTTCGCGTCCAAGACGGAGGCCATAAATAATAATCCAAAACATTACTGTAATATGGTTGCATATGTCCAATACGGAACCATCAGTTCATAACAGCCCAAATCCAAGGAGAATACAGCTATGATGGTCTCAACCGGTCCAACACAGCTCCTGCACCCAGGAGAGTGATGTGGTTGAGATGTTGTCCAATAAAATATTGGCATCTGGTCACATAAGCACGCGGGGCTTGTTTTTGTCTCTCACCAGGGCATCGTGGACACACTTACCGCGTGTTGCACTCAGCGTTTGCTCCTAGGTTATTGCCTCTCCTTATGTAACCATGCCTAGGAAACCATCTGCTAACCCCTTAAAGTGCCACCATCTACCTCAGGATACTAAGCTGGAGATAAATGAGCTACTAAACTGAAGATAAGGTAAGAAACACACACTTTCAAGGTGAAGATATTTGTTTTGGTGCCAAAATGGGTCTTGGCTGATGTTTTTAGGGGCACCTTTCGAAGATATTGTTGCTATTAATTATTCCATAAGGTCTTGTGTTGGTCCAAGATGTTTTTCATCCTAGACAGGACCCTCAGGTGGCAATATTACTATCTTGGATGCGAGGGTACTGTACAGTAGCAGAAACCGCCGTTATATGCTTAACCCCTAAACCGCGGGGTTGTTTTGGTGCTCCTTGCGTGTCCCGCTAGGATATTCGCACTCCAACAGACTTTGTAAAAATATTACCCAAAAATTAGTTATTAGTCCTAGAATATTACAATTACATATGCTTATGGCACATACCTTCAGCTTTCTCCTGGGATGTTTGTTGAGCCTTCGTCGAGTACCGTAGTACTTGTGGAGACTACTGAAGTTGGGTAACGATGTCTCCACTTTACACCCCGTAATATGATTACCACAGCCTGATATTATCACTAGAAACACTATTCTATGATTTTCAAATAGTTTGGAATCCATACTCCAAAGAAAAAAAAAACACTGTGAAAGCAATGAAAATTAAGAGCGCGTACGAGCTTCCCACTTGCGCTCGTTTCCCAGCTGGTATTCTGTCATTAATTATTCATAAAAACACTCATACTTTATATTCCTAATACTATATAACACTTATATATATCTGTAGTCTTTATCCATAAGTTTCCTTCAGTAATAGTAGTTTATTGTCACCGTAGGCATTCAATTTCTCTTTCAGTAAAATACATAGCATTCCCTTTCTCGTCCTGTATACTAGCGTGGAGAACGAATCTGTCACTTTCACTTTCATAACTCCCAGTAATTCATACATGCTAGAGTGAAACTTTCACTTTCATTACTCCGAGTATATATACTCGTATTCTTATATTACTACTTATTTACATTTCTATTTACATGCTCTATTTGATTTACATTATTTACATTTCTATTTTATTTACACTGTTATGCACTGTCACTTGCAGTAACTTATAAAACTATTTTCCACTGTTCACTTATATTTACATTCATTGCTTTCACTTGCTGTTTACACATTATTTACACATTACAGTATTTACATTTCCACTTGCACTGTTTTAGAGTCACCAGAGAGATCGTAGTCACTGTCCATCATTATTATTGATAAATTAGCCAGTTCACATTCCACAGCAGTCACTTAGCCCTTTACCCCTTTCCACACAAGGTTTAGTAGGGATAGAGGTCACAGGGCCCTTTGCATGGGGCTAAAAAGCGGCGGAATTGGACAGGCGCGAATCCGACGTGGTTTCACCTTGAAAGACGACAGTAAACTGAATGCTGTTGCTTAGGGGCAGTAAAGGGCTGCCAATGTCTGCGTGGTGACAGCTGCTAATATATATGCTATGAAATGACTGGTAGGAAATCTAGACAATACATAATAAATTAGGTAGTTCCAGGTGAATGTAAATATCACTCAGGCTTCTCCCTTCCTTTCTTATATATATATATATATTTTTTATTGTGAGAACAGGTCATACGACATATTTCAAGGGGAAATAAACAGGGAAAATTAGCGAACGAGTGCACATGAGGTGTTGCCCGGTGATAATTAGCCCATTCCAGATGTATGGCAGTATCAATTACCTTTTTTCTTTCTTTTATATATTACTTTGTATAAGAACAGGGCAAAGGGCACATTCCAATGGATAAAATGAGTGGAAAAATCCGTCCAGCATTTGTGTAGTGCAGCGCAGCTGGTCAGGTGGGAGGAGAGGGTAATGGAGGGGAGGTAAGGAGGGGGGGAGTCAAGGACAGGAGAAAACTGGCTAAATTGTCAACAGCAGATGGGAGTACAGGTGACATTAGCAGAACTGAGTATAGCTGGACACTGGTAGTACTGATATTTGATACAAGCCACCACTTGAAAGCCCCAGCGAATTCAAAATAACACAGAATCACAATTGTGACGCACCGTGGTATGATCCCTTGCTCCCGAGCGTCACAAAAGTGACACCCCGCAGTTAAGGGGTTAAAGCGCTGACTTTCGGCGCCAAAATGGCGCATTTCCAGTGAGATATCCATGGCGTGCATCGGTTCTGCAAACTGCTGACATCAGCCATTTACAGGCAAGCATGACAAGCAATGACAAGCCAATCATAACCCTTCCCAGCAATGTACTTTGAGGGGTTCCTGATGGAGGCTGAGGAGGAACAAGTGGGGCTGAGGCAGTGGCAGCATGAGGCACCTACACACTCGCTTCATGCAGAGGCCCTAGTTTGCTTCTAGCCTTGGAACCCCCCCAAACCCTTCCACTTAAGCACTGTCATCAGTCAGAGTCACGTAAGACCCTTTAATGTTGTTTATTCTATGTTTAATATTCTTTATTCCCAGTAATACAAGGTGCTACCCAAAAATACCAGTAATTTGAACAAAGGGAGCCAACCGTTTGCAGTTTTGCCTTTTGCTGCTAGCAGGAGTCAGCAGCACCCCTTGTGCATCAGTGTGGCCCCAGCCGTGTCTGTGAGTGAACGTGTTGTTGAGTTATTGTAACGTGGTGTGTAGGTGGTTTGGTGGTTTTGCAATGGTGGACCTCATGGAACAAAAAACCTGCATCAAGTTCTGCCTCAAGATCAACATGACAGCTACAGAAACTCACCCGCTGCTTCTGCAAGCCTTTGGTGACAATGCCATGTCCCAAAGCAGAACATTTTTCTGGTACAAGTGGTTCAAGGAAGGCCGAACGTCCATTGAAGATGATGACCGTTCTGGACGACTGTGCACGGCAACAACACCAGAAAACGTTGGAAATGTTCGTCAGGCTATCCTTGCAGATCGTTGATGAACTAGCCATGATGTTTGTGATATTGTAGGACTGTCGTACTGGAGCATGCAACTCATTTTGTCGGATGTGTTGGGCATGAGATGCATCGCTGCAAAATTTGTGCCAAGACTGCTGAGTGACGAGAAGAAGGCACATCGCGTTGCAGTTTGCATGGAGCTCAAAAATCAGGTCAGAGATGATGCCACATTCATTTCCAAGGTCATAACTGGTGATGAATCATGGGTTTACAGTTATGACCTGGAGACAAAGCAGCAGTCATCACAATGGATGTCTTCCAATTCACCAAGGCCGAAAAAGCATGTCAAGTTCGCAGCAATGTCAAGTCGACGTTGATCGTTTTCTTTTATATCCAAGAGATTGTTCACGAGGAATTCGTCCCACCTGGTCAATCTGTCTTTAGAAAGTTTTACTGTGAAGTTTTGCAGCATCTGAGGGAGAACATCCGCTGCAAACATCCAGAACAGAGGAAGAACAAGGACTGGATCATAGTTGTCCGACAGTTCCTGGCTTCCACTAACACAGTCATTCCCCACCCAGCCTATTTGCCTAACCTTGCCCCCTGCGACTTTTTCCTGTTTCATAAGCTGAAATTATGACTGAAGGGGTGTCGATTTGACTTGATTGAGGAGATCCAGATAGACTTGCAGGAGGTGCTCAAGACCATCATGCCTGAAACCTTCCAGGGATGCATGGACTCGTGGAAAAAATGCTGGGACCACTGTATACATGCCCAAGGGGACTAATTCGAAGGCGACAGTGAAAACTAGGAGGTAAGGTAACTTCTTTTCCTACAATATTCAAATTACTGGACCTTTTGGGTTGCAACTCATACATGCAGTCAATAATTATCTGAGTGTGTGCTAGAGTTCTCTGGTGACTAGTTTGGTGTAGGTAGGATATTATGTGGCAACTTGGCTGAGAGGCCAGAACCATATGTAATTTTTCCCATAATTTATGTTATTTATAAACAGCGGAATTTTTAATATGAGGCAGTGGTCCAGAACCACACTGCTGTGGTTTAGACAACTCGTCCATAATTCTTGTTTTTTACTGCATACTTTAAGCATCTACCGGTACCATCTTAAAGATAGTTACTGGTAAGGAAACACATGTCTGACATAAAGACACTAAATGCTAATGAATCTAGCCCCTGAACAATAACACTTTTTTTTTGGATCATGGCTGTATGTTAAAAAACTAACTCAAAAGTAAAGAACAACATACACCCATGCCCCGTCACCTGGCAGTGTTGTGTACCAGTGGGAGTGTTCAGTCAACAAGTATGTCGGATATTGAAGCAATTTCCCTGCAGGATACTGAAGAAAAGTCAGAGATGACCCAAACCTAAACTCTCATAACCTTACTCAATCAATAGATACTGACACAGGAACACCATAGGTAATGTTTTTATCCTCATAAACTGTTAAAAAATGAGACAGCAAACATCACATGCAGGAAGGTCATGGGGGTGGGACATGCAGTGTGAGATGCTTCAGGGGAACTGAGAGACAGGCAGCTGGCAGCATGTCAAGTGCCAAGTAGGGGTGGGGGTGGGCAGGGGGATGGGGAGGGTGACAAGCAGGGGTGGGGGAGGGTAGGGGGATGGGCAGACAGCTGGCAGTGCGACAAGCTTGGGTGGGGAAGGGCAGAGGGATGGGGAGGGAGACAAGTGGGGGAAGGGAAGGGTGGGGGGACAGGGAAGGAAACAAAAAAGCCAAACAGCCCTACTACCCACCCCCCTAGTTTCACTCACTCACTCTCACTCACTTATTCACTCACTCACTCACCACTCTCACTCATCCACTCACTCACCATTCTCACTCATTTACCACTCTCACTCACTCACTCACCATTCTCACTCACTCTCATGCACTTACCATTCTCATTCATTCACTCACCATTCGCACTCAATCACCACCCTCACTCACTCACTCATCCACCCACCCACTCACTCACTCTCACACACACACACACACACACACACACACACTTAGACTTAGAGAAGGCCTTTGACAAGGTACCTCATAAGAGACTAATGTGGAAACTAGAATATACAGGAGGACTAAAGGGGAAACTTCTGGAATGGATGAGAGACTTTTTGAGAGACAGACAAATGAGGACAGTAATAAAGGAAAAGATGTCTGGATGGAGGGAAGTAACAAGTGGAGTCCCTCAAGGCTCAGTGTTGGCGCCAGTAATGTTCCTGATTTACGTCAATGATATGGTAGATGGAGTTAACAGTTATGCAAGTCTGTTTGCTGATGATGTAAAGATCTTGAGGAAGATTGAGGTTGAGGAGGATTGTAAAATACTGCAGGAGGATTTGGATAGGATACACAATTGGAGCCGGACATGGGAAATGAAATTTAATGTAAAGAAATGTAAAATATTGGAAATGGGTAAAAGTACCAGGAGACCATCACTGAATTATTTTTTGGGTAATGAATTAATCACAAAAAGGAGAGAAGAGAAAGATTTGGGAGTGCTGGTTCAAGATAGTTTGTCACCTGAAAAGCACATTAACAAGATAGTTGGAGAGACTTATAAGCTCTTGACTAACATAAGAGTAGCATTTCATTATATGGATGAGGAAATGAGGAAAAAATTGATAGTGGCCATGATCCGCCCCAGGTTAGAATATGCAGCGGTAGTGTGGTGCCCACACAAAAAGAAAGATATAAACAAGATTGAGAGAATACAAAGAACAGCAACCAAGATGGTCCCCAGTCTGACAGACCTGTCATACAGAGAGAGGCTGGAAAAACTGGATTTGCCTTCGTTAGAGGAAAGGAGAAAGAGGGGAGACATGATTGCGGTGTTCAGGACCATGGTGGGAGTAGATAAAATTGACAAAGAAGATCTGTTTGTATGGGATAAGAGAGCAACAAGATGACATGGAATGAAATTGAAAAAGTCAAGCTGCTTGAAGGATATCAAGAAATATAGCTTTCCTTACAGAAGTATAGACTTATGGAATAGCCTGGACAAAGAGATCGTCCAGTCTAAAAACTTAAACGAGTTTAAAGTTAAATTCGACTTATTGAGAAACAGCGACGGAAACCCACGAGCATAGTACATTCCGTGTATATCACAATTAGGTATATTCTTAAATATTTGGAACGACTTAGACAAAGAGGTGGCGCATGAGAAAAACATTCATGTGTGTAAAGGTAGACTTGATAAATGTGGATATGGAGACAGGACAACACGAGCATTGCTCAATTCCTGTATACTACAAATAGGTAAATACAAATAGGTAAATACAAACACACACACACATGGGAGACAAGCAGGGGTTGGGGAAGGTGGGGGGATAGAGAGGGAGACAACCAGAGGTGGGGGAGGGCAGGAGGACAGGGAGACATGCCTGGCAGTGCTGAGTGTGGTTGGGGATGGAGGAGGGATGGGGGGAGGGACAGGGGGGGATGGAGGAGGGATGGGGGGAGGGACAGGGGGGGAGTGGAGGGATGGGGGAGGGAGGGAAGACAGACGGGGGAAGTAGAAGAGAGGAGATGGAGGAAGGATCGTGAGAACCTCGTTTCAAACCTAGGGAGAGGTGGGGTGTCAGACCAACGAGGCGACGGACACCCAAATTGTTCGGATTGTGGGACTGTTCCCTTATTTATTGTGTTCAGTCTGGCGAAGCACCAGTTATCGATGCACCGGATAACGGGGTATAGGTGTACAGTATATACATAAGATACAGATTACAGTATTCCTAAATTTTACTCCAAAAAACAGGCAACCATGTGACTGAGTACACCTCATGATAACACCATGAAGAGAATAATACCAAAGGCATGAAGAGATGTTGATACCAAGATACCACCTTGACCCTCCCCCCCTTCTGCCGGAAACTTCAGCACCTCTGACCCCCCCCCCCCAGTGACGACCTATCTTCAATTTTTTGTCTATAGCCTAAGTAGGTTAGGTTTGATGCAAAACTCATAAAAATATCCAAACTGGTACTCACAGAAGCCAGGAAGGTCGATTTTGGGTCCCCATCATGACTGCACCTATCAGGTGAAATACACGAGTAAACCCCATAGACTTCTTTTACTCCACAGGGGACCAGGCAGTTTTCTTTGGCGTTTGGCCACGTAATACTGAAGTAAATGCCCTGATGATGCTCCCAATGTGTCCTAGGACTGGGGCGACCCAAGGTCGATAGCACAGAATGCGCACTGGGTGACTCATATGACTAGCAATATTCAAACTTGACCCCTGGTATATAACTCCTGCTGGGTGACTCATAATGGTCTCCCTTGATGCACTACATTCAAAGCTGAATGCCTGATCAATATTTCCAGCCACTCTCTATACATCTATACCCCAAGATGTGATACCCTGGCTTAGTGATGGGGGTAGAAATACCACCATACCCCACCTAATGATAGCCAAACCCAGGTTTAATGATGGGTTTTGATTTTTTTTTACAAATTCTGATGATATTTTAAACTTAAATTTTGTGTTTAAGTTGATTTATAAACCGTTCTAAGATTAGATTAATGTGTTTTAGTCATAGGTGGGGTGAACATTGTCATTTTTGGGTACAGTTTACTAAGTTTGATTTTTCCAGACTTATATTTGACAATTTTCAGATTTATTTATGGGTTTAGGTGAGTTATAAACTGCTTTTAGGCATAACTTATCTTGTTTTAAAGCTATTTGGGGGTTTGGGTTAGCTAGAAACTTGTTTTTGGACTCATTTGGGTGGGTTTAGGTCTTGGTTGGGGGAAAACCCAAGGCTCAAAAACGCATCCCTATACTTTACATGTTAAATCTACCCCGAGATACGATATCCTGCCTGGCATTGAGTTTTCACTTAACCAATTGCATCGCCAAACCGGGGTACACCCGCCACATATTGACTTAAGACCTACACACAGAATTGCTATGGGGGAGTTGTATGTCTTTGCTTTGTGTTTCCACCTCTACCAAGTGAATTTCTGGGGCAAGAAGTAACTGGCAACTCCTTTGGTGATGGCGGGAGATGTTGAACCACTCAGCACGTCAGTGCTTGCCCAGAAACAAGAGTGGGAGTATATATTCCTGTCACTCCGAGGTTGCACATCCCTCTTTTTTCGTATGCATTACTATTTGCCCTGTTATTTTCCTTGAGCCGAGTTGTCATGCCTGGAAAGTACGGCTCAAGGGATGAGAGGGTTCGTATCATTACATGGAAGCAGGATAATGTCCCTGTCAACACAATCTGTGAAAGTACTGGATGTGCAAAGTTGACCACCATGAAGATTCTTGCTGCAGCATGTGGCCTGCCACTTGATGTCGTACCAGAGCACAAGCATGGCGGTGGAAAGAAGAGGACGACTTCCAGGGGTACAGATACACTTCTGAAGAGGGAAGTAATCACGAAACCCCTGACTGACAACAGCAGAATTGAAGAGAATGCATCCCCAGCTGTTACAAGATGTCTCAATTCAAACTATCCAACACCACTTGCAGGAGGAGCTGGGTTTGGCAAGCCACACCGCACCCAAGAAACCCTTCTCACTGACATCATGAAGAAGCAGCACATTCAGTTTGCCAAGAAGTATGCGCACTGGACATCATATGAGTGGAGAAAAGTTATGTTTTCCGATGAAAGCATATTTCAAGAGTTCCAGGTGCGTTCTGCCAAGGTTCGTCGCCCTGCCTCCAGTAGTCGATATGACCCTGCTTACACGATGTCGACTGTTAAGCACCCACAGTCAGTAATGGTATGGGGTGTTTCTCAGGTGAAATGGGAAGGGGAGGACTCTACTTTCTTCATAAGAACATGATGATGAATGGTGGCCGGTACATTTAAGTTCTGAAAGATCATTTGTTAAACTTTTTTGCTCTTCGTGAGTGTGACTTTTTCATGAACGATTCAGCTCCACGTCACAGGTCAAGAAAGGTGACAAAATGGCTTCAGGATAATCAGATTGAGGTCCTCGACTTGCCTGGGAACAGCCCGGATCTAAATCTGATAGAAAACTGCTGGACGAAGATGAAAATCATGGCAGACATGAAGACACCCAGTCTGGACAACCTAAAGCCTGAACTGACAAATGTTTGGTGCAATGAAATCCCTGTAGATTACTTTAGAAATCTAAGTGATTCCATGCCAAAACGCATCCAACTGGTCCTGATAAACAAGGAAAACATGATTTCATACTCATGAATGGCATTTCATGAACCAACATTGTGATATACAGTACTATGATTTCCGTGTATCTTAATACCTTGTGGGGGGAGGTCCTAAGTCAATTTGCGGTGGCTGTATACATGTATTTTGATTTTTGCCAATTTTTTTAATATGCGGTCAAAGTTGACCTGATGCAGGGGCACGGCATGCATGCGGGACGCGTTCTGGGTGACTCATAGTGGTCTCCCATGATGCGCCACATTAAAAACTGAACGCCTGATAAATATTTCCCACCTCTCTCAATACAGTAATCCCTCCAATATCCGGACACCCATTTTCCGGACATCCCCAATAACCGGACATTTTCGTCCCGGGATCCGATATACCCAAAATGGGCCAAAAGCCGCAAAAAATTCGAAAAAAATCTGACTTTTTCCCGCCCGTAATTTGAAGGTGACGCGTGCGGCGCGGGCGAGCTGTGTTTTGGTGCATTGTTCCGCCGACGTCTGCTAGAGCGCCCCTGCATCCTCCCCACTTACCGCCCGTCTCTTGTTGTGTGTGCACGCGCGTCGTCATAGCCGCCCACGTGCTCGCTTTTGTGGTGGTGTCTTACCTGCTGCAGGCTCTCCTGCTGCTCTCGTGCCTCTCCTTCATGTGTGTGATGATGGCCCTGCTGCCTGAGAAGAGGAAGAGAGTGGTTTTGACTCTGGAAAACAAGAGGGAGATATTGGACAAGGTGGATGCGGGATGGTCTACCTCACGTATCCTCTGTGAATTCAACCTGGCCCGATCTACTTTGTTTGATATCAAGAGATCCTGCGACAAACTCATGCAGTACACGGCTGACTTCTCGTCCAAACGCAAACGCAACGTGGAGAGGAAGGTGACGTATATTCCCAAGTATGCAGAAGTCGACTGCTCTACGTTGATTTGGTATCGACAGCAACGTGCTGCTGGTGTGATGGTGCGTGGCATGGAGCTGAAGGCTGCTGTTGAGAAGTTTGCAAGGCTTCACGACGCCCTAGACTTCAAGACATCCGAAGGTTGGCTCTTCGCGTTCAAGTTACGACATGGCCTTACCAACCTTAAGTCTCATGGCGAAGCTTTGGACACCAATGAGGATGGAGTTGACAAGTTTCGGCACAAGGCGAAGGGCTTGATCAACATGGAAGGCCTAATTCTCAGTCAAGTCTACAACGGTGCCGAAACTGGCTTATGCTATCACTCTTTGCCTACGAACACTCTAGCTGAACAGACGGAGAAGCGTGTACAGTACCTGGCCGCAAGCTCTGCAAGCAACGGATATCTGCTTTGTGTTGTGTCAATGCTAACGGCATGCACCGGCTCAAGCCCGTTATTGTTGGCTGTGCAAAGCAGCCTCGGTGTCTTCGTGGCGTGATGGATGTCCTTCCTGTCATCTGGTGCCATTCCTTGAAGGCATGGTTCACAGCCAAGATCTTCAAAGACTGGCTCCACTGCCATTTCGTCAAGGAGGTCATCCATTACCAGACGGAGAAACTGGGAATCCCACGCGACCAGGTAAAGGCCCTCCTCCTCCTCGACAATGCACCTGCCCACCCGTGCGACAAGGAGTTGGTGGCTGAGAATGGGCGCATTAGGTGCATGTTTCTGCCACCTAATACTACTGCACTCATCCAACCAATGGAACAAGGAATGATCGTGGCAACGAAGAGGCTGTACCGGCGGAAGTTCCTGGACGAGGTGATGGTTGTCTTCGAGGACGAGGACGAGCGCAGGGAGGGACGGGACATGCGAGGCCAGCAGACTTTGGAAAACATTCGCCGCTACAACACCAAGTCTGCCATCTACAACTGGGCCAGTGTATGGAAGGAAATCCCTGTCAAAACTCTAGAAAATGGTTGGTCTCATCTGCTTCTCGGAACGGATGTGGAGCACGATTTCCGAGGTTTTGACGTGGATGACTTCCATGCACATCTACGTGCGCATGGCAACGATGTTGATGTGGACGAAGTGCGTGAGTGGTTGGATGATGACGAAGGCAATCCTGGGTATCAGACCATGTCTGATATCGAGATCGCATCTTCAGTTGCAGGTGTCAGTACCCAGCTTGAAGATTCCGACAAGGACGGCGACGATGATGTGGACTCCTCTCAGCGTGACACTACTCCAGCCATCCCCAAGCTGAGCGCACTCCGGGAACACCTAGAGTTCGTTCTGGACTACCTGGAGCACCCGAACTGCGACGGGGAGATGAGGCCCTTGGGACTTGAGGAGGAAGTGCGCACTTTCAGGCAGCGCATCATTAATCACCCAAATCGTCGTTCCTTGTGTCAATCAACCATTGACAGCTTTTTCAGGCCTATGACCCCCGCTGTGCCCAGCCCTGGCTCCACTCCATTGTCTCCCCAAGACAGGCCCTCATGCTCCGAACCACAGCCCAGCACATCAGGGATGGTGGAGTCACCACTCGACGTGAGTTTGCGCCTCTCTTCAGAGTCGTCTGCAGTGGGTACGCCATCACCACGACCCAGTGATGCACCCCTAGGTCACCTGCATGTGCTACTCTCAGACTCTGACAGTGATTAGACACCAAGAACTTCTCCACTAGACCACACGGGAATTTACAGTGTTGTGCAGTGAAAAAAAACAGTGCATAGTGTGAGTGAAAAGACAAAAATTTAATGGTCTGTCAATGTAACGTAAATTAACTTGAGTGTGTTTTGTTTAGAAAATGGTTTCATGGGTGGAAAGACTTAAAAGTGCAGAGTGCAACACTTATTTCATTAAGGAACAATGGAGCACGAGTAAGACAAGAGTGCGCAGTGTTAAGAGAATGGAATTCTGAGTGCAAATGACTAAGTTCTGTGCAAGACTTCATGAACAGTGTACTGCAAGTGCTTCAGAAATTCCTCCTTACTGTCAGAGTCTGAGAGGAGGCAGGTTATTCATCGAGATGGCCAGGGACTTGCTGTAAGTATCCAGAATGTTTCATATTGTACTGTACTGTTTTTTTCCATACTTACCTCTAACACCTCATTTCACTCTTTTATGTCCCTTATTGGTGTGAATAGTGTCTTAGGTG
Source organism: Coenobita brevimanus (assembly GCF_032717465.1). Classification (NCBI taxonomy): domain Eukaryota; kingdom Metazoa; phylum Arthropoda; class Malacostraca; order Decapoda; family Coenobitidae; genus Coenobita; species Coenobita brevimanus. The sequence continues at coordinate 27,140,187 of NC_137043.1, read as the reverse complement.
CTATGCATGGGCAGTAGGGAGGTGTTTTTCTGAGTTAGGCTAGGTTAGGGTCCATAACTATCAGTCCAAAAGCCAGGGACTTGTTGTAAGTACCCAGAATGTTTAATATTGTATAAACCTACCTCAAAAACCTCATTTTATGGTTCTTTTGCTTTTATTTCAGACTTTTATGTCCCTTATTGGTGTGATTTGGGTCTTAAATAGGTGCTATGCATGTCCAGAGGGAGTTGTATAGGTGTTTTTCTGAGTCAGGTTCCATAAGTACAAGTCCAGAAGGCTGGGACGGGATCAGTATCCGGACAGGCCGTTGGCTGTATTACATCGGATATTGGAGGGACTACACTGAGGTGGTTTGGCCATGTGGAGAGGATGGAGGGTGAAAGACTGACGAAGAGAGTGTATGTGAGTGAGGTGGAGGGGGGAAGAGGGAGGGGAAGGCCGAGGATGAGATGGAGGGATGGGGTGGAGAGGTATATAAAAGAGGGGGGTGTGAGTTGGGAGCAGGACAGTGAAATGGCAGGGGACAGGGCGACTTGGAGGCGATCTGTTTGTGGCCACCCCAAACGGGATTGAGGCGTCTGGCAATAGATAGATAGATAGATAGACATTTCGATTTTTGCCGATTTTTTAAATCCTAGGCCGTTTACGAATGTCTCTGGTACTGCCTGCGGCTAAGGGCATAGATGTTTATGAACAGTTCTGGCAGAGGAGGGGTTAATCTGTGGACCACTAAGTGTCCTCTTGACTGAACAAAATCATCTGGTGTGAACATAAAAAAAAAATTTATGGTGTACCAATATGAAAGAAAGGAATACAGTTCGCTCGCCTACTGTGCGAGCTCAGAATGCACGAATCGCACTGTGTGCGGGTGACCAAAAATAATAACCAAAAACCTTGAATGCGCGTGTTCTGGTGCCAATATTGTTTCCCATGACTAGTTATGGTTTCACACTATTGTTGCATATTACATATAAAGTTGTTTATTCATAATTAACAATGTGCAACGTAGTATGAATGACAAATAACCAAACACCATTTCCCTGTAAAGTGAGTCTTGGGATGGGATGCACAATCAGACATCTTCTTTTTATCAAAACCTAGAGTAAAGGGAAGGCGATAGAGATATATGAATTGTATATATGTTTAAGTCTTGGGGGAAATATATACCTTGTTGGTATACTTTAATGTAATCAATACTATTTTACTGAGGTGTATAATGTACATGATATACAGTAGTTGTAATGCTTCTATTCATGTATAAATCCCAGTTGTCTGTGGAGGTTTAGCACCTCTGATTTAGCTGACTTGGCGCCACACCCAGAGGGGATGGTGGCCGGCTAGGGCAGAAAGCACGTATCATTTGAACGAGAGGGACGTATAAACTCTGAGCTCTCTCAGTGTCGCAGTTGTATCTTTCTGTGGCCAATAAAGAGAGATTTAATCTGCTCAGTTTCAGTTCACCTGACACACTACCTTCTAAATTTCTTCAACAGGATTCTACACCGATTCCCACCATCTCCAGTGTGTGAGAAGACGTTTTGGTGGAGTGTCAGCCGGAAGTGACTTTGACCAGGAGCAACGTTACCTTGCTTGGAACTGTGAGGTCACGAGTCAGCTGATATATATAAATTGGTGATCAGCTGTGGGGTTCCAAGCTGATAAATATGTGACTAGTTGAGGAATCCATACAGCCAAAAAATATTTTTGGTTGCAGTGGCGGGATTCGTGCCTGCTGTTACATATTTTTGGTTGCAGTGGAGGGATTCCTGCCTGCTGTTACACGCGAGCTTACCTCACAAAACGCGAGGTAGGGGCAAGGAGTGGCTCAAAAACGCCATTTTCCATGAGTACGCAACCCCCACCCCCACACAATGCGCCGATAGAGGCTCGTGGGGTGGGTGTTCAAGAAGAGTCTACAGTAAGATCTCACCAATAACAACTTCAACAATAACGTTTTCGGCAATAACAGTAAGTTAGAATAGATACCCAGTTTCTATAATAATGACAGTTATTTCATGAATACGAAGTTGTTATACCGCCAATATGTCCATAACAAGATGAGGAATGAAACAAACACGCACGAAGAGATGAAGGAAATTGCCGAAGATGTGAGCAGTAGTGAGGAGGAGAGGGTGGATCCTCCTCTCACCACCTCCCCTGACTTGACCGCTGCCGTCCCCTCCTCCTCCACTGCCTCACCTGACTCACCAGCCACCTTCAACTCCACAGCCTCACTTGACTCACCTGCTTCACATGGCATACCTGCAACCCCCACCACAATGACTGTTGCTGCATTCTGGAAGAAATGTAACATTCGACAGGCCATAAATTTCTTCGTCAAAGCCTGGAATAATAAAACATTGGCAACTGTTAAACAAGTGTGGTGTGGCAGGGGATCTCTAAGTGTGTTGCCGTGCCTCGGAACCCCTGTTATTTAAGTCCATCAGGACTGTTGTCTACTGTTCTTAAGGTGACTGCCCATATTTTTGTTACTGTTGCTATATCTGTAGTACAATGTCTGAAAAATTGACCTTTATTGTCCCTAAGGGCCAAAAAAAAGTCCAGATATGAGGGGGTACTGCCGATATGTAATTTTTCCCACACAATTATGTACTCTCAGTGAATGAATTCACATTGTACGAGATCACGGACCGCCCAAACTATCGCGCACTGTGTGAGTGAACTGTGCTTCAGAGAGTTTCCAAAGATTTTCTATCCATCTATCTATTGCCAGATGCCTCAATCCCGTACGGGGTGGCCACAAACAAATCGCCTCGACGTCGCCCTGTCCCCCGCCATTTCACTGCCCTGCTCCCAACTCACACCCCCGCCTCTCTCATATACCTCTCCACTCCATCCTTCCATCTTATCCTCGGCCTCCCCCACCCTCTACCTCACTCACATACACTCCTTGTCCGTCTCTCACCCTCCATCCTCTCCACATGGCCAAACCACCTCAGTGTGTTCCTCCTAACACTTCCTATCACTTCCACATCCAAACCACAATGCTCATTTATATCCTCATTTGTCAGCCTGTCTCTCCATGTGACTCCACAGGATCCTCTAAAATAACACATTTCCACTGCTCTCACTCATCCTTCCAACAACGTCCTAGATTCACTTCCGTACGTTAGAGTTGGTATCACAATACTGTCATGTAGTAACTTTTTCACTTCTATGCTCACTTCCCTGTTTCTTGTCACTGCTTTCAAGGAACCAGCAACCTTTCTTCCCTGTTGTACTCTTTCAAGCACTTCACCCTCCAAACTTCCATCCTTACTCATCACACTACCCAAGTACTTAAACGTACTCACATTTTCCATTTCTTCACCATCCAACCTCACTGTACATTTACTGACTTCACCTTTCTCAAAGACCATCACTTTACTCTTCCCTATATTCATCTTTAGATTCCATTTCTTACACACTCTCCCAAACTCATCGACCATGCCCTGCAGCTCCCCTTCATCTTCACTCAACAACACAGTATCATTTGCAAACAACAATACAGGGAGTTTCCAAACACTACCCTCTCTCACCAGGGCCACTCCAACATCCACTACCCTACCTTGTACCTCTTTTATTACCCCATCCATGTACAGATCGAACAACCATGGAGACATGACACATCCCTGTTTCAACCCAACCTTCAAAGAGAAAAATTCACTCAGATCACTATCCACACGCACTGCAGCCTTAGCCCCATCATACATACTCTTCACAACATTCACCAACTTCCCATCTACTCCATATATTCTTAATTCTTTCCACAATCCTTGTCTATCCACCCTGTCATATGCTTTCTCCAAATCCATGAAAGCCGCATACAACTTCTTTCCCTTCTCTAGAAACTTTTCCACTAAAGATCTAAGAATGAATATCTGATCTACACAACCTCTTCCCTTCCTAAAGCCTCCCTGTTCTTCTCCAACTAATTCCTCTGTTATTTTCCTAACTCTGTCAATAAGTATCCTACCATACATTTTTCCTATTACACTAAGCAGACAAATGCCCCTATGATTACCACACCCTTCTTTTTCCCCTTTTCCATTGTACAAGGGAATAGTTATACCTGGCTTCCAATCCTCCAGGACTCTACCTTCCTCCCAAGCCAATTTGCACATTTTCCACATCCATTCTACTACTATCTCTCCCCCATGATTCAGCATTTCACCACACACTCCATCAATTCCTGGGGCTTTCCCCAATTTGACTTTCTTCATTGCTTTCACAACTTCTATCCTACTGATTTCTTCCTATCTTCTCACCTCCCTCCTTCTCCCAGCCATTCCCCAGCCGCTTATATTACGTACTTCCATCCTCTATGTTCAACAATTCCTTGAAGTGTTCTCTCCATTTGCTCACATTTTCTCCCTTCTCCACTAGTAATCTACCATTTTTATCTTTCACTCCCCTGCTAACTGCACTGCCACCCTGTCTTACTCTCTTCACCTCCTTCCAGAACATTTTCTTACATTCCCTCCACTTTACACTAAAATTCCTTCCAAATTCCTCATCCACTCACTTTCACTACTACGATTTTGCTCAGCTGAACAAAATCTGCCAGGGCTAGCCTGAACGAATCACCTTAGTGTACCAGTAGCAGAAGAATGGTTTAAGACTGGCACTCTTAGTATCCCAACAAGCAAGGTATGAGACTGGTATCATATGTTGCTCAATTTCAATGGGCATATAAGACAATGATGAACCTTGGGGAAAATGGCCATGCTTTGTGATGTAATTCAACTAGTTCTGTTCATTTTGTTTCATTTATAAAGGCTCCAACATGCTTGCATGCATCAGCCTTGGCCACCAGATGGCAGTTCTTCACACTGCTTGATCTCTGGCAGCCTCCCACTACCTATCCCTGAGGTCACACTCCCTGACCATGTCCCAAGTTTGCCTCTCGCAACTCTGCCCTCAACATTCACATCTCTCATCTTCCACAACCCATTGTCATCTTCCATCCTTTCAACATGCTCAAGCTATGTGGCCTCTCTTCAGCTTTCTGAATCTGGAATAATTACTCCCAATACCATTTAAAATGCCAGGGTGGTGTCATAAGTGGCCTGATCCCTTTTTCTCAGTGTGACTCCAAGGGGGGGTGCAGAGGGTGAAAAACCTGCATACCACCATCTCTGCCCTCAATCAGAATATAATGAGTACAGTATTATCAAATTATTATTTATTTTTTTTATTTTACTTTTTTTTTGTGTCCAATTCTGGGCACTGGCTTCACAGCCTGCTCCCAAGGCCCAGTAGTCTTCCACATACCATACACCTATGCATGTCACCACTTCCATGCTAACACCCACCGTCCATACTGAATACATGCTAGGGCTGTCCCATACAGGACTAGTATATTGGTATTAGCGGGGTTATTTTTACGACGTGTCGGTGGTCTCCTAGTAGATCAGTTAAGTCTGATTTTATGAAATTCAAATCCTTAAACTGTTCCCTGCCCTGGCAGGGATTTGAACCTGGGTCCAGTAGGACTGCAGGCCACCTCTCTACCAATTAAGCCACCGCCTCAAACCACAACCATGAAGGTCATGGTTTGAATTCTAAGGACATTTAGTATATCTTCAGTGTTTCAAATACTGCAAGCAGAATACTCTCAAAACAAACGGATATCCAGTTATGTATGAGAAAATTAAAAATAATACTAATAACAATGATAATACAGTGCAGTAATAATCTACAGGAAAATTCATATTTTCAAATCAACACACCAATCAACTACAACCAACAAAACAAATGATAAAAAGGCAAGCTAACATTTTACAAAATCAATGCTTTTTTCAATTCATACAACACATAAATGATATTTAATACAGAAAAATGTAGATGCCAAGCCTTGAATATAAGCTGTAGGAAGTAAGAATAATGCAGTGGCACAGTTACAACTCAGCTAAGGAAATACTTGAATTACCATCACCCAATGCCATAAAACACTCTTAGAAAAAAATTTATATAAACTAAAATTTGAAGCCCAAAAAAACTCATTTACCATGGACAGAACTTTCAAGTACTGTAACTTGGTATCAGAAAAGGGAAAACAGCACACAGCCAATACACAAAACAGCACTCATTTCAAAGTAAATTTGTGAAAAAACAGAGTAAGAAGAAAATTTTATGGAGCTTAGGTATAGTGTATTTAAAGATCAGAGAACCATCAAAAGGCCACCTCATTACCAGGATAGGAGTCACACACATACACACACTCTTAAACACACAAACACAAACACCCCCCCACACCCAACCACTCACACACACACACACATAAAAGAACACTTGCCCTACTCCTCCTTCCCCCCTCCTCCTTCCCCAGCCCCCCAACCTTCGAGGTTTGGCTGCTTGTCACTTCCTATTCCGTCCCCGCGCCAGCCCTGAAATTCACCCAAATGCTGAACTTCAAGATCACAACTAACTTGTGTGAAATTGAACTTTAGTCTTAAAAATCCAATATTTCCACCCTGAATTACATGAAAGTTCAGCATCGCAAAAAAAATTAAATATGAAAGGTCCATGAAACATCAATCCATTACATATACGGTACTGTACAACACCTAAACCTGAACAGGTTAGTGATCCCTTATTACAGCAGTTTTCATTATCACTGTGGGATGAAAATCTGCATTCCAGCCACTATAGCATATTTTTAAGATCAAAAACATCATCATTGCTTGCCTGAGCGGGTTTCTGCTGACATTGATGATGCAGTGTCTGTGGTTTCTGATGGCTCTGAGGGATTCAAAGACTAGGCCCTATTCATGGAGTTAGTCCCAGGTGGTGGAGACCACTAACTCCAATCCATAGCCTCAGAACCCCTTACCTCAAGCCCATCTGAAGTCTCTCTATGGTATGTGTTTCTTCCTTATTGTGCCGTTTTCATCACTCTCTATTAACCTACCCATGCTAATGTCTGTTTCTGGTACTTAGAATAACAATACTTTGTGTTTAATGGGTCTAAACTGTCAAAAGGGAAAACTTGGGCTTGCACTTGGGCTGCCTGGTACCAACTGGGATAAATCCCATAGGTTCTGTGTATTCAATATTTCACAATTCTGTTATTACGTACTATGTCCAGTACCATTTATGCTTGGTAATCATGGGATCGGTGTAATAGCAACTTTCATAAATTTTAACTCATTAAACTTAATTAAACTCCTTTAATCTGATTATGTATTTTGCATTTTATTTTTTCTACCTCATGACAATTTTATTGGGAAACGCCTAGTAGTGAAGCAATTATTGTAGAGTATAAATTAACTCTGCAGTACTCCTAGTAGTGAAAGGGTTATTGGTGGCTGTAAATAACTTCTTCAGTTAAAAAAAAAAATCTCAACTCAATAAAATCAACAGACAGCAAGAATATACTGGAAAGAACATCATCATAGTCAAAGGGTTAATACTCTGGTATAGTCAAGTAGCCATACCACAATACTACATACTGTACCTGCATATGGTAGTTTCAGTGACACCAGAAATAAATCAGGTTTGTGTTTGCATATAAAATGACATGGATGGTGCTATTTGTGAAGAAACTATCAACAATGGCAATAGGTACTGGCTGATTTACACAATACTGTACTGGGCACTGCTATCTGGCTATGCTACTTGCCAGTAGTGAAAAGCAACTCTGATGCAGAGTTTTGTGTATGTCTACATGTGTCGTACTTTAAAATTTAATGCAGATGTGAGCTGAGTGATGACTATTGAGAGAGATGGTGACTCTCAGTAAGATGTTGGTGGCGAATGAAGAGACCTGAATTCCTGATGTTACTAATCAAGGAAAGACTGCCACTCTTCACCAGATTATTTAATTTTTGACATCAAAGTCAGTCAACTAAACCCTGTTCTTTTCATGTGCCCTCTGTGTCACTATAAGAATAGGAGAAATTAAAACATGTTTCCTCACTGGTACTAGGAAGAGAGACTGTAATACAGTTAAACAGAAGCAATAACTGACAGTTTGAGTCTACCATCTCTATATTGGGATGGATATTATTCTCCTTCCTTAAATATTGATAAGCTTTATTTCTCATTCATGTATTTGTCCAATAAAACAAAAATAATTAGGCTTATAAGAAACATGTAACGATTTTTCTATATAAAATATTAGTACGACACAGCTCAAGATCATACGTTCCGACCATAAACAAAAATCCCTCAACATCCTGGAGAGTGGTCAAAACCCTTGGATCACCTCCCAATCATAATCACTACCAAAACCAGAATCACCCCAGCTGGCCACAGACACATATACACCAATTATAAGAGAGCCAACTGGGAGGCCTTCACAACTGAAAAAGAACAACATTTCAAAACATTAAACAGTACATCCATCAAAACATCAACACCGCTATGCACACTTTCAACACAATTACTCGTATACAAAATGCAGACAAAAGGCCTCATCAGTCAACGGGACACACTACAACACTCCCCAACACGTCATACACAAGACTTTGTACAACAAATACATGAACTCAACACTCAAATAAACAGTAAAATATCAGAACAGCAAACACTGGAATAATTATCTCCAAACACTTGACCACAAAACAATCACCAGCAAACTCTACAAAACACTGAACAGCATCACACTCTCATGCTGCCAGCACAACAACAGACACCATACCTTCAAACAAACAACAGGCAAACACTCTAATCAATCACTTTTCATATGTCAATCATCCAAACCCCCATCGCGACGACCGATGTATCATCCCATGCAAGAGACAGTTCCCCACAGACCCGGACTACGCACCTTTCACTTACAACCAAACGAAGCAATCAATAGCAACCTTAAGCACTCATCTGCCTGTGGACCAGACAATATAAGCAACATTCACCTTAACCCGTTAACTGCGCATGACGGTTTTTTGGAGGTGTCCGTGGTGTCCCAAAGGCCAAATTTTGTCTTAGGAATTGAGAGAACACATGCCAAAGTATATAGTAACGAAATATTAGCTCAATATTTACCTTGGTAAAGCCATGGATGAACATCGAAGTGTCTGATTCGCTATTGGAAAGTATGGTTTTCGTTTTCGTTTTCTTTTCGGTTTCGGTTTTGAAGGCTCAAACATGCTTGCATGGGTCGACCTTGGTCACCATGGCACTATACTCAAAATTCACCTGCTCAGCCAGGGCTGCATTGAGCAGTCGCACTCGGAACAGCCCAGGCTGTATAGAGCAATTAACGGGTTAAATACCTTGGACCACAAAGCATACAAGCACTCACCAACATATCAAACTACAGCTACTCACACAACATAATACCCAACATCTGGAAGCATGGCATTATCATCACTATCTCTAAACCCAACAAAGACTCCACATTGCCTTCCTCACACCGCTCCATCACACTCCTCTGCACTCCCTCTAAAGTCACTGAACGACTGGCACTACAAATATACACCTCACACCCCCCTAGCCCCATCACAACATGGCTTTAGGCCACTACACTCCACAAACACTCTTCTTACAGACCTTACACAGAGAGTTGATGGCATGAATTAAGCTAGGCTACCACACAGAACACTCCATGTCACACTAGACATTAGCAAAGCTCCAACCTTCAAGTAGAAAATTTCATTCTGTTCACTATCCACACACACTGCAGCCTTAGCACCCTCATACATACTCTTCACAGCATTCAACAACATTCCATCTACTCCAAATATTCTTAATACTTTCCACAATCGTTGCCTATCCACCCTGTCATATGCTTTCTCCAAACCCATGAAGGCCACAAGCAACTTCATTCCCTTCTCCAAAAACTTTTCCACTAAAGATCTAAGAATGAATATCTGATTTACACAACCTCTCCCCTTCCTAAAACCTCCCTGTTCTTCTCCAACTAATTCCTCTATTGTTTCCCTAACTCTGTCAATAAGTATCCTACCATATACTTTTCCTATTACACTAAAAAAACAAATGCTCCTAAAATTACCATACCCTTCTTTTTCCCCTATTCCTTTGTAGAAAGGAATACTTATACTTGACTTCCAATCCTCCGGGAATCTACCTTCCTCCCAGGCCAATCTGCACATCTTCCACATCTACCAGGTGTCTACTTTTGTAAATAACTTGCATCCATAACTAATTTCCTCAGCTCATGTAGAAACATTTCATGTAGATCAAATCTGGCTAAAACAATTTTGGTTGAAAGTTAAGTGCAGGCCAACCTTGCTATATGAGCAGGTTATGTTCCAGGAAAACTGATCGGATAACAATCAGTCATATGGTAACCCCTCTAAGACCCTGATGCCCAAGACCCTGACACCTCAAGTCTCAGACATTTCGGGCTTGGGTCCATTAGTCCAAGTCTCAGATATTCCCTAAGATATCCGGACAAAAGGCCATCTGGACAAACGTCTGAAACGATCTGGGACACCAAAAATGCCCCCCAAACATCAATATGCAAAAAACGAGCCGATATGTATTTATCCCTACTCTAAATTTGCCATGCAGTGACGATCAGCTGTATTTTGGCGCATAGTTCCGGCAACATCCGCCAGAACGCCCCTACACCCTCCCCGGTTCCCATCTACCTACCGTTGTGACTGCACGCTCATCATCATGGCTGTCCACGTGCTCGTTTTTGTGGTGGTGCCCTACCTGCTGCAGGCCCTGCTGCCACTAGACCACATGGGAATTCACAATGTTAGGTCATGTCAAGAAATTAGACATCACAGTGCAAAGGATTAAGTGCAGAGTGCAACACGCGAGTGTTGCAACTGGCATGGAGCACGTAAGAACAGAATGTGCACTGTTAAAATATTATAATTCACAGTGCCAAGGATTAAGTGCTGCGCAACACTGAATCACTGTATGTGCTTCAAGTGCACCTTCACCACTGTCAGAGCCATAGAGGAGGTGGGTTAATTTTCGCGATGGCCATGGATGTGTCGTATGTACCTGTACACTGCTAAATATTTTCCTTACTCACTTCTAATTTCCCATTCTCTGGTTCCTTTTCATTTATGGTTTCTGTCCCTTATTTGTGTGAATAGGGTCTTAAATAGGTGCTGTGCATGTCCAGTAGGGAGTAATTTACGCAGCTTTCAAAGTTAGGTTGGGTTGGGGTCTATAAGTACCTGTCCAGGGGTATTTTGCCTAAGTCCTGGACAAGACCAAGTTCCGGATGTTGCTTGGGCTCTATTACATCGGATCTTGGAGAGGTTACTGTATACTGAAAAATGGGGATTCAAAGGAGGTTGTAGTGATTGTATGAGATAATGGTGATTGTGTGTGCATATATAAATATATATATATATATGTATATATATATATATATATATATATAGATATATATATACAGTAAAAGTCCTATTATTCGGCAGCTGATTGTTCGGTAGATCCGACATTTCGGCAGTTTTGAGAAATAGTCCCATTTACGAAAATCATTGATTGTTCGGCAGATGTCCGGAATCATCTCGGCAGTCTAGGAAGTGTTATCTGTGGCTTGTAGGCTTAATGTTTCATTACACTTCTGTATGTTCACTAATTTCCATATTTTTATTCAGATTCAGATATAGTACTGTATTGATTACAATATTGCACAGTATCATACACTACAGTAACCACCCCCACCAAATTAGCGAGGGTTACGTTCCAAGCCCCCACGCTAATTCTTGAATTTCTTTTTCTTGATGCCTTCCTGAAAATGACACTTACCGGTAATTGAGTAGCCCATGAACCACTGATACTGTAATGCATTACCCATAAATAAATGTTGCTTGTTAAATCAGTTTCCCCGTTGTTTTTAGCTGTACGGCTGTGACAGCTCTAGTATTTTTATTCCTCAGCATAATGGTGGAAGGGACTGTCCTGTTCAATTAAACCTAACCTAACTAAGTTTAACTATACCTAATAATTTAACAAAACCTAACCTAACCTAAAGTCAGAAAAATACTTAAAAATAAACTGGAGGAATATGAATTGCTAAGGCCTCTCTGATGAAAGTTAAACGTACATTTAGTGCTCATTCTTTTGTTTGTTTTTGTGCTTAACGTGAGAGAGAGCATTGATGCAAACAGTAATATATCCTATTAACCCCTTAATAACCTCCGGCACTGAACAACCTTTTACAGTACCGATGTCAGTGATGTTAAGTTAGTGTGAGCTATAAAGAAAACTGAACAATTATGGGGAGGGAATGAAGGTCATTGGTATGTTTACATGACTGCGCTACGATTCCAAGCAGTTAGGCGGTCGGTTAATCTCAGATGTTTTCGCCCATTTGGTAAATACACCGTAACTTCATCAATCTTTCCGTGACTCGTAGCGAATCATAGCATGGGTTTAGGAAGCTAAATAACACATTGCTAGGTGAGCCAGACGATTATCTTCCCATCTTTAAGAAAAATAAATTGATTTCAGAAGAATGGAAGAACTTTACGTACTCAGAGAGGGATTTAATTTCTTCCATTATCTTATAAGATGTGAAGATAATCGTCTGGCGCACCTAGAAATGTGTTATTTCCACGTTGAGTACACCGCTTCCCGTCCGATCAGCGAAGTTAAGCAACGTTGGGTCTGGTTAGTACTTGGATGGGTGACCGCCGGGGAACACCAGATGCTGTTGGCATCCCTACGTGTCAAGTGGGGTTGGTGGAGGATTAGTGCCCCTCCCTGTAAAACAATTAACTCTAAGCCCTTGGCCACCCCGTTTGGGATACATGGCGTCTGGCAATGAATGAATGAATGGATGAATCTTATAAGATGTGAAGATAATCGTCTGGCGCACCTAGAAATGTGTTATTTAGCTTCCTAAACCCATGCTATGAATCGCTATGATTGACTGGAGAATTGATAAAGTTACGGTGCATTTACCAAATGGGCGAAAACATCTGAGATTAACTGACCCCCTGACTGCTTGGAATCGTAGCTTAGAGTCGTGTAAACATACCAGTGACCTTCGTTCCATTCCCATAATTGTTCACAGTTTTTCCATAGCTCACTAACTCGACATCGGTACTGTAAAGGGTTGTTCAATGTCGGAGGTTATTAAGGGGTTCATGGAATACATTACTGTTTCCATCAGTACTCTCCTTTCACACGTGAACAAAAAAACGAACAAAAGAGTGAGTGCTAAATGTAAGTTATAACTTTCATCAGAAAGACCTTACCAATTCAGATCCCTTTATTTTATGCAATTTTCCGACTATTTTATTTTGTTTGGAAAAAGTACTGTATACAGTTCTCACTCCAAACATATTTGTAATAATATAAGTAGTGATGAGTTCACCAATACAAGTGATGTACTGAGCTGGTAGGTAATATTCCGTATCATTTCGGCCATCCAGGAAGTGTTATCTGACTTGTAGGCGTACTGTGTCATTACCCTTGTATATGTTCACTAATTTATATATATATATATATATATATATATATATATATATATATTTCAGATTCAGGTATAGTACTGTATTGATTGCAGTATTGTACAGTATAGAGTACTCTCTCCAAACACAGTTGTAATACCGTACCATAAGTGGTGACGAATGTTCACCAATATATTTAAGGTACTGAGTGGGTAGATTTTTGATTATTCGGCAAATCTAATTTCTCGGCATCATCCTGGTCCCATAGATGCCGAATAATGGGACTTGTACTGTATATATATATATATATATATATGGAGATGTATGTACAGTGCTTGACAGAAGTACGTGACGCCCAGTGACACCCCAACAAAACAAACCTTTCAACTATGGAAAAAACATGTAAATAATGCATTATAATTACCTTTAATGCTTGGTAGGATTTCCTTTGCACCTCTTCATGGACCCGAGACGTCATGCAAGTGAAAGGGCCAGGTTCCTCAGGTGCTGGGGTGATATACTTGCCCAGGACTCACGAACGGCTACTTCCAGCTTAGGCAGAGAGCTCACGTCCTTCCCTTGGTGATTTTTCTTTACGAGGTACCAGAGGTTTTCTATCGGGTTGAGATCTGGCCTATTGCCTGGCCAGTCTTTCATGAAGAAGACCTCGCAGTCACGAAGCCAGTTGGTGACAGATTTGGCTTTATGAGCAGGTGCACCGTCCTGTTGAAACACTCTTGCACCTGTGAGCTTGAAGGACTCAGGTAAATGATCACAAAGCAGCTCCAGGTAAATGTCCTGATTCACTTTGCAGTTCCTGGAAAGCACAACAAGCTTCCCCAACCCCTTACCAGAGAAATAACCCCATACCATTAGTGAATCAGGGTGTTTAACTGTGCTTTCCACGTAACAGGGGTCATGCGGGTCACTACCTCTGTGCCGGTACACTCGCACTCCTCGATTGCAGGTAACGGTAAACATTGCCTCATCAGACCATAACACTGACAACCATTGCTCCTCACCCCAGGTAAGGTACTTGTTAGCAAAGGCAAGCCTACGAAGTCGCTGGTTACGTGTAAGTAGAGGATTTCTCACACGCCTGTGGCTTGTGTAACCAAGTTCATGGACTCTTCGAGAAACTTTGCGCACTGAAACCTCGCCAAACACTTCCAGGTTGCTCTCCTTAATTCTCCTTGCAGTCGCACGAGGATTAGACTCCACTGCACATTTGAGCACAGTAACAGACCTCGGGGAAGTTTTCCTGGGCCTACAAGACAGTGGTTTCTTTGTAGGAATGTCACCACTGTTTTCCACTCTGTAACGGGCACACCACCTCCACACTGTCGACCAAGCCACACCAACCAAATCACTTCCTTCATGGGGTGGCCTGCCTCCTTTAGAGCAATGATCTGTGATATTATTTCACTAGACAATTCCCGGGTAGGAGCCATATTAAAGTAGCGAAAGCCAAAACACTGCGGTTCACTAGGTAAAAAATGGTGCAACAAGAGAGGGAGGAGAGGCTGGGTTCCACTCTCTCTCGCAGCCCACAGGCAACTGAGGCGCCAGCCAACAAGCGTGCAGTAAGGCCACAGGCTGCCGTGATGTCATGTTAGCGCCCAAAACTTCTGGCTAAATTTTTTCTCCCAAAAAAGGGGTGATTCTTTTTTTGCCAAAAGTATTGGGGGCCTTGACATAGGCACCCAGTACTTTTGTCGAGCCCAGTATATATATACAGTGATCCCTCCAATATCCGATGTAATAGAGCCAAAGGCATGTCTGAATAGTGATCCTGACCGGATATTGGGCCCCAGCCTCCTGGACTTGTACTTATGGACAATAACTCAGGAAAAACACCTATACAACTCCCTCTGGACATGCATAGCACCTATTTAAGACCCAAATCACACCAATATGAGACATAAAAGTCTGAAATAAATGCAAAAGAACCATAAAATGAGGTTTTAGAGGTAGGTTTATATAAAACATTCTGGGTACTTACAACAAGTCCCTGGCTCCTGCACTGGTAGTTATGGACCCTAACCTAGCCTAACTCAGAAAAACACCTCCCTACTGCACATTCATAGCACCTAAGACACTATTCACACCAATAAGGGAAATAAAAGAGTAAAATGAGGTGTTAGAGGTAAGTATGGAAAATACAGTACAGTACAATATGAAACATTCTGGATACTTACAGCAAGTCCCTGGCCATCTCGATGAATAACCCGCCTCCTCTCAGACTCTGACAGTAAGGAGGAGTTCCTGAAGCACTTGCAGTACACTGTTCATGAAGTCTTCCACAGAACTTAGTCATTTGCACTCAGATTTCCATTCTCTTAACACTGGGCGCTCTTGTCTTACCTGCGCTCCATTGTACCTTAATGAAATAAGTGTTGCACTCTGCACTTTAAGTCGTTCCACTCATAAAACCATTTTCTAAACAAAGCACACTCAAGTTAATTTACGTTACATTGACAGTCCATTAAATCTTTGTCTTTTCACTCAGAACTCAAACTCCTTAACACTATGCACTGTTTTTTTTTCACTGCAC
>NC_137043.1:26961799-27119299 GCF_032717465.1 Coenobita brevimanus | reverse complement strand
GCCCGTCACTTTATTCTTGTTCCTGTCGGCCGCTCGCACTGACTCAGAAGAGCTAGAACTTGCCATAATGTCACTTTGAGAGCCTGCGGTACAGGGGCAAACCGCACGAAAAAAAGCTAGTGTGACAACTAGGGAAACAAGCATTTCCTATTAGCATAAACTGCTTGTGAGAGGAGAGTGCAGATTTACAGTTCTGAGCAGTCAGAGCGCTGCCGTATATCACAGCCACGCTGGCCGGGCCATGGTGGGGGAGGGAGGGGGGAAAAAAGAGATACCTGGCAACAACGGAGGTCAGTAGTACAAAGGTAAAGTATGCTAATTGTAGCTAAAGGGTGGTAGTACTGACAGACAATACCAGCTGGAATATCCTTGCCCGCGTTTATTCAAAATTAACTTGAATCGCAAACGCGACAATCCGCCGTTATGTCCTTTTTGGCGAGCGTCGCAAACGCGATGACCCGCGCTTCAGGGGTTAAGGGGTTAATCGGATATATTACTGTTTGCATCAATACTCTCTCTTTCACATTAAACACAAAAACGAACAAAAGAATGAGCTAAATGTACGTTTAACTTTCATCAGAGAGACCTTAGCAATTCATATTCCTCCAGTTTATTTTTAAGTATTTTTCTGACTTTAGGTTAGGTTAGGTTTGGTTAAATTATTAGGTACAGTTAAACTCAGTTAGGTTAGGTTTAGTTAAACAGGACAGTCCCTTCCATCATTATGCTGAGGAATAAAAATACTAGAGCTGTCACAGCCGTACAGCTAAAAACAATGGGGAAACTAATTTAACATGCACCATTTATTTATGGGTAATGCATTACAGTATCAGTGGTTCATGGGCTATGCAATTACCAGTAAATGTCACTTTCAGGAAGGCGTCAAGAATGGACGAATTTCAAGAATTAGCGAGGGGGCTTGGAACGTAACCCTCGCTAATTTGGAGGGGGTGGTTACTGTACTGTATAATACTGTGCAATATTTGTAATCAATACAGTACTATACCTGAATCTGAAAAAAATATAGAAATTAGTGAACATACAGAAGTGTAATGAAACATTAGGCTTTCAAGTCACCGATAACACTTCCTGGACTGCCGAGATGATTCCGGACATCTACCGAACAATCAAAGATTTTCGTAAATGGGACTATTTCTCAAAACTGCCGAAATGTCGGATCTACCGAATAATCAGCAGCCGAATAATAGGACTTTTACTTATGTATGTATATATATATATATATATATATATATATATACAGTATATATATATATATACATACATACATATATATATATATATATATATATATATATATATATATATATATACATATATATATATATATATATATAAATATATATATATATATATATATATATATACACTGTATGTAAAACAGCTAAAATGATAAGATTATATAATGAGACTGGTCTGTTTCTCTAAGGTAACTTGTCATTTTATGGAAACAGAGGTCAACGAACTGACTATGCTTATGTTATTAAATGAGAAAAATTAAAAGTTTCTCCCCAAATGGTCCCACACCTTAAATGGCAGGGTTCAATACGTTAAGTTTTCTCATAAAGCTGTCAAGTCACCACACTGCAAAATCATTCTCTTTATCTGTATCAGAATACTGGTGGCAGACCCTTGATAACATGATGTATGTTACATAACGAACAACTTGACTGCCACAGGATGGTACAGAATGTTACTTCACAACCAAGCATATGAGACTATAGTGATGTTTTTTAAGACATATTAAAAATGCCAGCCTTAGTGGACTCATCAACTGTGCATGACAACAATGCATGTTCATATATACGCTCTGAGAGTACTGTACTTGTATTTACTTGTACAACACTGGGTGATAAGCATATCACTAAATAACAGGGTGATGTAGAGCCTATTATGATGCCCCTTTTAACTGGGTGGAGAGATGCAAGTCCAGAAATCACACCTCCACATTCTTCCCTACCCCTTGCTGTGACAAGACATAGTCTGCCAAAAGGGAACAACCACCCCTGCAGAGGTGGTCGCTTGCCTACGGTTGATGGGTCTGCTTGACCAGACAGACCAGGGTTGATCTACTATTACTACTGTACAGTATATTATTATTATTATTTTTTACTGAATTACCTGAGATGTATTTCCATCACATGAAAACTATCTGAAACTGTATTGCAGTACTTAAATTTAAGAATGTGGAAACACAACTCCAAATCATTTCAACTTCACTCAGAGCAGTATTCACTACAATTCAAACATCTCTGCAATATTACATGCATTTTTTCATCTTTCTATCTTGTACTTACTAACTTTAAATCGGATATACTATAATATTTGTCATTACATCAGTATATTTTCCCAGCTTCTTCCCTCTTCTGAGCAATTCAGTAAACATCTTCATCATCATCATCATCCTGACTTCTTTTTCCTAACCCTTTCCTCTCTGAATAAGTGAAGAATGACATATGATACCTTTCCAATGTCTGTATGTAATGAAAGTAAAGGGATTCCATCCACTCACAAAGGCACTTAACTAAAGGTAATGTTGCTAAAAATTGCTGTTTGCTCTTCTTATGCAGAGTTTTGTAACTTTACCCATCTATATATAATCACCATACATTTACAGGAGCCTTAATTAAAATAAAGGATGCAAGAGTTCTCTCTAACCTGCAAAAATAACACTCACAAAAAATGACACTTGGATAAAATGCTCCCAGTTAGATGTACTGTCCTCCCCCCAGGTGTGTGTGTGTGTGTGTGTGTGTGTGTGTGTGTGTGTGTGTGTGTGTGTGTGTGTTCTTACCTAATTGTATCTTTACAGGAATGAGTCAAGCTCGTACTGTCCCGTGTCTTAAACTATATTTATCGTACATATCCTTAAATTTGTGAATTGTTTTGGCACACACTACTTCATTCGGCAGTGCATTCCACTGATCAATTGCTCTATTTGGGAAACTAAATTTCCTTACATCTTTATCACCTCTCTTTTTAACCCCTTAACCGTGGGGTGTCAATTTTGTGACGCTTGGGAGCAAGGGATCATACCGCGGGGCGTCACTTTTGCGATTCTGTGTTATTTTGAATTCCCCCGGGCTTCCAAGTGGTAGCCTGTATCATCTATCAGTATTGCCAATGTCTTACACTAGACAGCACTCCTAATCTCATCTGTACTCCCATCCATTGTAGACAATTTAGCCATTTCTCCCCGTTCTTGACTCCCCCCCCTACCTTCCCTCCATTACCCTCTCCTCTCGCCTGCCCGGCTGTGCTACGCTAAGTAAATCTTCGCTGGAATTTTCCACTGTTTTCATCCATTGAAATAAACTCTATGCCCTATTCTTATACCAAATAATATATAACAAAAAGAAATAAGGTAAGTGAGAGTGCCATACACCTGGAATTGGCTAATTATCACCTGACAACACCTCACGTGCACTCGTTTGCAAATTTTCTTTGTTTATTTCCCCTTGAAATATGCCGTATAATCTATTCTCGGACTAAAAATATATATAAAGAGGGAAGGGAGAAGCCTAAGTGATATTTACATTCACCTGGAACTACCTAATTTAAAATGTATTGTCTAGATTTCCGGCCAATCATTTCACTGCTATATATTAGCAGCTGTCAAGAGGCTGACGTTGGCAGTAATGCATTTCCCTAGGTAGGCCACCCCGGCCCACCCCAATCAGTTCACTGTCGTCTTCCAAGGTGAAGGTACGTCTGTTTGCTCCTGCTAACTTCAGCCACTTTATAGCCCCATGCAAAGGGCCCTGTGACCTTTACCCCCTACTAAACCTCGTGTGGAAAGAGGTAAAGGGCTGACAATTGAAAGAGAGTGACTACGATCTTTCTGTCGAGTAAAACAGTGCAAGTGGAATTGTAAATAATGTGTACATAATGTGTAAACAGCAAGTAAAAGCAATGAATGTAAATATAAGTGAACAGTGGAAAATAGTTTTACAAGTTACGTCAAGTGACAGTGCATAACACAGTGTAAATAAAATAGAAATGTAAATAATGTAAATAAAATAGAGAACGTCAATAGAAATGTAAATGAGTAGTATTATAAGGATACGAGTATATATACTAGGAGTAATGAAAGTGAAAGTTTCACTCTAGCATGTATGAATACTATGAGTTATGAGTGTGAAGGTGAAAGTGACATTCACTCTCAATGCTAGTATACAGGACGAGAAAGTGAATGCTACATATTTTACTGAAAGAAATTGAATGCCTACAGTGACAATAAACTACTATTACTGAAGGAAACTTATGGATAAAGACTGTAGATATATATAAGTGTTATATAGTAATAGAAATATAAACTGTGAGTGTTTTTATGAATAATAAATGACAACACCAGCGGCGAACTAGCGCAAGTGGGAAGGTCATACGCCCTCGCAATTTTCATTGCTTTCACAATGTTTTTTTTTTTTGGAATATGGATTCCAAACTATTTGAGAATCATAGAATAGTGTTTCTAGTGATAATATCAGGCTGTGGTAATCATATTACGGGTTGTCGGGAAGTGTAAAGTGGAGACTTTGTTACCCAACTTCAGAGGTCTCCACAAGTCCTACGGTACTTGACGAAGGCTCAACAAACATCCCAGGCGAAAGCTGAAGGTATGTGCCATAAGCATATGTGATTTTAATATTCTAGGACAAATAACTGATTTTTGGCAAATATTTTTAGAGAGTCTGTCGGAGCGCGAATATGCCTGCGGGTGCCGCGAGAAAAAGCAAATCAAGCCCGCAGTTAAAGGGTTAAGCAGTTTTTTGCAGTGTCCTCTTGCTGATGCTTCCCCACACATTAAGTAATCATTGATGTCTATTTTCTCCTTCCCTGATATGCATTTATATAACATAATCATGTCAACTCTTTTCCTTCTCTCCTGTAGTGTTGGTAGATTCAGTTTATTTAGTCTTTCTTCGTAGCTTAGATCCCTTAAGCTTGGTACCCATCTTGTAGCGGCCCTTTGAACTTTTTCAATCTTGTCTATGTGTTTTTTGAAATGAGGACTCCAGACTACTGATGCATACTCCAGGGTTGGTCTGATGAATGATGTTATTATCTTTCTTAGCAGGTCTTCATTTACAGGTCTTCATTTATGTATGTAAACGCTATTCTCATATTGGCAAGCAGTGTATACATGTTCCGTACCTTCTCACTGATGTGGTCAGCCGGAGATAGTCTGTTATTGACAATCACACCTAGGTCCTTCTCTCTTTCTGATGTGTGTAGGGTTTTACTTACTAATGTATAATCCCAATCAGGTCTTTTTCCACTTTTACCAAACTTGATTACATGACACTTGTCCACATTGAATTCCATTTGCCATGTATTACTCCATTCATGAAGTTTATTTAATTCTTCTTGTAGCTCTTTACAAGAGTCTGTGTTAGTAATTCTCCTTTGTATTTTTGCATCATCTGCAAACATAATTAGATATCTTTCATTTCCAGTGTTACTGTTTATATCATTTATATACACTAAAAACATGATTGGTGCCAGCATTGAGCCCTGTGGTACTCCACTAGTCACTTCTTTCCATGATGAGTAATTTCCCCTTAGTACTGTTCTCATTTTTCTTTTCATGAGAAAATCTTGCATCCAACAATACAGTTTGCCTCGAATTCCTCCTTGATGGTACAGTTTCCATAAAAGTCTTTGATGTGGTACTGTGTCAAATGCTTTCTTGAAATCTAAATAGATACTGTCCACCCATTCTTCTCTTTCCTGTAATGTCTGTTACTCTGTCACAGGAGCTCAACAGATTAGTAATACATGATTTTCCTTTTCTGAAACCAAACTGTCTTTCTGTTATCATACTGTGTTCTTCTAGGTGATTTACCCAAGCTTTTCTTATAAGCTTTTCTAATACCTTGCTTACAACACTGGTCAGTGATACTGGTTGGTAGTTAAGTGGATTCTTTCTATTCCCTTTCTTGAATAAGGGAACAATGTTTGCTTTCTTCCAAATATCAGGTAGTTTACCTTGACTCAAGGATTTCTTGAAAATTAAAAATAATGGTTTACTTCAGTCCTTTGCACATTCATGTAGCACCCAACATGAAATTTCATCAGGACCATCTGCTCTTCCTTTGTCTAATTTACTTAGCTCCTCCTGTATTTCTTTTCTGATGTTTGTATATCTGGTAGTATGTGTGGGCATGCATGTTCCACACAATCCCTCTCAAAATTTTTTTCCTCTGTAAAAACTGATTGGAAATTCTTGTTTAGTGCTTCACAAACATCCTTCTCTTGTGTATAGGTGATTCCATCATCCGTAATGGATTGTATTTTATCTTTTACTTTGGTTTTGCTTCTGATGTGGCTGTAAAATAGATTTGGTTGATCACTACTTTTATTTATGATATCCTCCTCAAACTGTCTTTGGGCTTCCCTCCTTATTCTTGTATAATCGTTTCTTGCCCGTTTTTTATTATTATATGCCCTTTCACTAATGTTTCTTCTGTATCTATTCCACAACAAATCTCTTTTTTCTTTAGATTTTTTACATTCTGTATTGAACCATTTCTTTATTTTCTTTTCTGCTTCTTTGTGCTGTGGGATGTACTTCTGGACTCCTATTTCATAAGGTTCACAGAATTATTCATATATAGCATTTAAATCTTGTCCTCTAAGCTCTTTTTCCCAAGCAATTTCCAAGAAGTACTTCTTTAGGTCATGATACTTTCCCTTTTTATAGTTTAGGCTCTTTTTGTAACTTTCATTGCTGTTATCTATGTCATATGCAATCCTGAAATTGCAATTTAGTACTGCATGGTCGCTTTTGCCGAATGGAGAGTGATATATTAAATAGTCAATATCGTTTTCTTGCCTAGTAAATATGAGATCTAGCATTGAGGGCACATCGAGTCCTCTTTTTCTGGTGCTTTCCCTTACATGCTGCATTAGGAAAAACTCTTGCACAAGATCCAGGAGCTTTTGGTCCCAACAGCTTTCTTGGCTTATTATATCTAGAGTATTCCAATTTATATTTGTATTAAAATCTCCAGTTAGTATAATCGTTTTCAATTTCTCTTCCATTTTATGTTGTAATGCTCTTAAACTCTGAATTGTACTCTCTGCCAAATCCTCGTATTTGTCTCTTTCCCATGTGTTTGATCTGGGTGGCATGTACAAATTGGCTACAATTACTTTCCCTTCAGATGTATTTATCTCTACTGCAATCAGTTCTACTTGTGAGGGTATATCTAATTCTATTTCTCTGACTTTTAGATTTTTCTTAGTTAATATTATAATGCTGCCTCCTTTTTTTAAGTTCCCATCTCTTCTCCATATATTATATTACTCTTAGTTTAGGATGTCATTGGATATCTTTGGTGTTAATTTTGTTTCAGTTAGGCATATTATATGTGGTTCATTTTCTCTGACATAATCATTCATCTCTAATAATTTAGATACCATTCCATCCACATTTGAGTACATCAACTTAATCATCTTGTTTATATACTTGTCATGACATGGTTCTACTACCTTCCTCCTTTTTATTCCCTCCTGTTTATGTACCACTTTTGTACCTGCAATCCTATTACTTTGTAAAAAAATGTGTTCTTCTCTTCTTCTGATCTTCCCTCATTTTTTGTTTTTGCTTCCTCCCTCTTCTCTTTCAGTAATTCCAGTTCCTCTTGTGTTAGGCATCTTTTTATCCATACATTTTTTAACTCCTCTTTTTCCATTAGATTCTTTGCATTTTTTAGTATCTCCTCCACGGTGTTTACACTCTGGAAAGTTACCTTTAGGGGTCTTGACTTGCTTTTCTCGTATTTCCCTAACCTTTTGTGTTCCTCTATGTCTTTACTACAGATTTCCTCTGATACTTCTTTCAGTAAACTCATTACATTTGCCATCTCTTTTTTGTCTCTTGAGATCTTGAGTTTTACTTCTTCCTCTTCTATACCAGTGATTACTGTAGATTTGTTGATATCTACTGAATCTCTGAATAACTTTGGATTGTTTTCGATTATTCTTGTCACTTCCTTTTCAATGCTTTTTTCTTCCACCCTTGTTTTTAAGTCTTTCTTTACTTTCACCATTTCAGCATACGTGGTTTCCACATCATTTTTGTAGCTTTGCACAGCTTCATTCACCTGTGTTATCTTCTCTTCAGTATCACTGCTCTGGTCTATCAGACTGCTTACTTGCCTAATTGTCTCTGTATCATTTTTGAACTCTTCCATAATACTCTCGTGGTTGACTACTGTACTTGCCATATCACTCATTTTCCTCCTAAGTGTACTCACTTCCACTGTTAG
Organism: Coenobita brevimanus; assembly: GCF_032717465.1. Taxonomy (NCBI): domain Eukaryota; kingdom Metazoa; phylum Arthropoda; class Malacostraca; order Decapoda; family Coenobitidae; genus Coenobita; species Coenobita brevimanus. The sequence continues at coordinate 27,111,008 of NC_137043.1, read as the reverse complement.
TTCACTGATGGTTGTGTCTTTCTTGTTGACCTCCCTTCCTAGTTTTTCTATTTCTTCCTTTTGCAAGTGCATCTGCTTCTTTATTTCATCAATCTCATTTTGAAAGGCCATTTCCAGTTTGTGTACACGCTCTACCAGTCTATTGTGAGTCTCCATTTCAATCAGTTCTTGGTAGAAATCATCATCTTGCTTTCTACCTTTATCCCTTTTCTTTTCCAAATTTGCTTTACTAAAGTATGTGGCCATTTTGCAATACTAAAAGAAGTGTGTGGTAATCATAGGGGCATTTGTCTTCTTAATATAATAGGAAAAGTGTATGGTAGGATACTTATTGACAGAGTTAGAGAAAGAACAGAGAAATTAGTTGGAGAAGAACAGGAAGGCTTTAGGAAGTGAAGAGGTTGTGTAGATCAGATATTCATTCTTAGAGCTTTAGTGGAAAAGTTTCTAGAGAAGGGAAAGAAGTTGTATGTGGCTTTCATGGATTTGGAGAAAGCATATGACAGGGTGGATAGACAAGGATTGTGGAAAGTGTTAAGAATATATGGAGTAGATGGGAAGTTGTTGAATGCTGTGAAGAGTATGTATGATGGTGCGAAGACTGCAGTGCGTGTGGATGGTGAACTAAGTGAATTTTTCTCTTTGAAAGTTGGTTTGAAACAGGGATGTGTCATGTCTCCATGGTTGTTCAATCTGTACATGGATGGGGTAATAAAAGAGGTACAAGGTAGGGTAATGGATGTTGGAGTGGCCCTGGTGAGAGAGGATAGTGTTTGGAAACTCCCTGTACTGTTGTTTGCAGATGATACTGTGTTGTTGAGTGAAGACGAAGGGGAGCTGCAAGGCTTGGTGGATGAGTTTGAGAGAGTGTGTAAGAAACGGAATCTAAAGGTGAATGTAGGGAAGAGTAAAGTGATGGTCTTTGAGAGAGGTGAAGTTAGTGAATGTACAGCGAGGTTGGATGGTGAGGAATTGGAAAATGTGAGTATGTTTAAGTACTTGGGTAGTGTGATGAGTAAGGATGGAGGTTTGGAGGGTGAAGTTCTTGAAAGGGTACAGCAGGGAAGAAAGGTTGCTGGTTCTTTGAAAGCAGATAAGAAACACGGAAGTGAGCATGGAAGTGAAAAAGTTACTACATGACAGTACTGTGATACCAACTCTACCATATGGAAGTGACGCTTGGACGTTGGAAGGACACAAGTCAAGAGTGACAGCAGTGGAAATGAGTTATTTAAGAGGAGCCTGTGGAGCCACAAGGAGAGACAGGCTGACGAATAAGGATATACAGGAGCGTTGTGGTGTTGATGTGGATGTGATAGGAAGCGTTATGAGGAACACACTGAGGTGGTTTGGCCATGTGGAGAGAATGGAGGGTGAAAGACTGACGAAGAGAGTGAATGTGAGTGAGGTGGAGGGGGGAAGAGGGAGGGGGAGGCTGAGGATGAGATGGAGGGATGGGGTGGAGAGGTATATGAGAGAGGGGGGTGAGTTGGGAGCAGGGCAGTGAAATGGCGGGGGACAGGGCGACTTGGAGGCGATTTGTTTGTGGCCAACCTAAACGGGATTGAGGCGTCTGGCGATAGATAGATAGATAGACTTACATTCCCTGGGGCAGTTGTAGTCTAACAATCAATCAGCTGACTGAGCGCATTCTTTCGCTACTCGGTTCTCTTTTCTGTTTGAACAAATCTTGTTTAAACTTTTTTTTTTTTTTTTTTTTTTTTTTTTTTTTTTTTTTAAATAATAAAAAACCATTTAGTCTAACCTGGTACAGAGCTTGACTCATATAAAGATACTAATTTAGGCAATCCCATTGGCTGTGCTGGCTCGGTATGGAGCGCTGTCGGCCCACGTCTGCACTCCTTGGTGTCTCCCATGTGTGTGTGTGTGTGTGTGTGTGTGTGTGTGTGTGTGTGTGTGTGTGTGTGTGTGTGTGTATGTCTGTCTGTGTGGTTAAAATTACACTTACGATGAGCCTCTTGCCGCATGGTGTAGAGTGCATGGGCAGGAGGTGAAGGGCAGGGCTGGAGGTGACTTGGCATCTCTAGCAACCGGGCAATTTGGTGCAGCTTTCTCTGTCGTGCCTTCATCCTCCCCTTTGTTAATCTGATGGGTATCATAAAAATTTCGTAATCACCAACTACTTTCTAGAACACACTGAGGAATTATATTACTGTGATTATTAATCAATTTACAGTTTTTTTATGTACATATTACAGAAAGTGTTGTAAGTAGCTTCCACACCAATTCCTTTTGAGTGGCTCCAAAAACGAAACCGAGAGATATATATCTACTTGAGTTCTAGGGAGGCTGGGATGACAAACAACCATGGAAATGAAAACTAACTTATGCTATGTGTAAGGGATTAAATATGCACAGCAACAAGTTATAAATATAACAGAAGGCAAATTTACAGTACATAAATGGTGCAGTGATGTAAAGTGCCAGTCAAGGGATGCTGTGCATGTGGTTTGCTTAGCAATTCACATCCCCAAAAGGTTATTCCATCCATCCATCCATCATCTACATCTGTGTTGCCCCATGAGAAGCGTAGGAGCCTGGGACTAGGCAAGTTGGTCCTGACATTTAAAATGAGAGCGACCAGCCTCACTCATCCCTGAGAGGCATTATGTAAGCAAAAAACCCCAACCATCCCTTGGATATGAACCGACACAGGCTCAATCCGGTTGGAGCGCCTTAATTACCCACTAAACTCTCAGGCGCCATAATTTGGTTATATGGTTACCACCCACTGCAGAAAATAGTTTCCTGGCTTACAGGAAACCATTTGGCTTGTCACTAAGTGTAGAGTCACCTGTAGAATGAAGGAAGAGGAAAGAATAAAGGAAAGAATGACATAAGAGGAGGGAAGGAAAGAAGGAAGGAAGAGAGGAAAGGGCAGACACCCGACAGCAGCACTACATCGAGTGAGTGGATGGTGAGTGGTCCCACCTACCATCATTCTGCATTAGATACAGCCTAACCTTGAGAATTCACATCCTGCAAGGGGTTGTAGGAGAATGGATGTAATTTCCCTTCTTTTTATATCTTGGCAATATATCTATGTGAATAATGTGATATATCAAGCATTCTCACCTCTGCTTGGCAGCCATACAGCGGATGTGATCATCAAAGATGAACTTGGCAGCCAATAAGGGAGGAGCTGGGCGGCCAGATAAGGCAGAGGGCCGGTGAATTGTCAAATGAAGTACTCGTGAGTCATCCTTGTCTCCACTCACCTCCAGGTCCTATTCAGTGATTATTTGGATTATTGTGGGGTGAAAAGTACGGGAACTATACAGCAAGTCCTCAGTATACAGTCTATCCTTGTCTAACATGGTTTTCACTAACATGAAAATGATCTAACACGGTAAAATTTTCTGGAAGCAATATCTCTTCTAACACAGCCATTGATGAAGCTAACATGGTTTTTTGAACCGGGTGGGCTGCTGCTGAACTCCAGGAAGAGGATATCCAATGCCAGCAAGAAGAAGAAGCCACGGATAACATAGATGATGATGTGAGAAGTGTTATATGTGCTACTGACTTTGAAGGATTTTAACCAGTGTTCTTCCCTCTACCTCCTCTCTGGCATAGTGTGTCTCCTCTTATCCTCCCATAAGGTAAATAAAATGTGGTGTTTAACTGCAACAATGCTCTTTTATAATTTTTTTTAACCATATTAATGCATTCTAGGAGGTTAAAACTGGGGGGTATAAATTTTTTTTGCACCATATGGGGGAAAAAAGTGGACTTTGGGCAGGGGTGCGGAAGGAAACAGGGGGTTTCAAGAGTCCCTGTAACAAAATTTCTCCAACATGGTAGGGGTGAGGAAGCAATTAACCGTGCTAGACGAAGACAGACTGTATACAGTCATCCCTTAACATCCGCGTTTTTATCATACATGGTTTTAAGTATCCGCCGGTGGATACAGTACCTGGGCCAGATTCACTAATGCATTTTATCTCGCTGAACTCTGCTGACACTGTTCACTGCAAATGTAACATTATCCCCGGCATGGTTCATGACTGTTTTAGTGATGGCATTATTCAGTGAATCAAATATAACACGCTTCCTTATGGCCACTCATTTATTAATGCCATTAATTCATCAGGGGAAAAGTTAGGATGGGCTGGGAGTATTTCTTTTCTTCCACGTTCTCCTTTGCAATCTTGGCAGCTAAGGGCTTTGTTGTGTTTACCAGCTGATACAAGGGGAAAGCTCTGTGATTGGTTGGTCATACCAAGGCTTTGTGTGTAACAGCCTCCATCACTGGCTAATTGGAAATCGGCTGGTAACGGTTGAAACACCTGATGACCCTCCTCCCACTGCCAAGAACAGATAAAGTGAAAATTTTAATTGTTTTTATAACTTTTCTTGCCCTTAATAGTGTATTGTTTGTAAAGACACCTTGGTCCTAATTAATGCGCCTATATGGTGGATGTGCAAGCCAGCACTATTTGATATCGCACTAATTGATACACATGACTTATGAGGAAAAATTCATTTGGTGGATGAGTGACTCCAATTTTAGGGGTTAAACTTTTAAACACTGACAATTACCCTACTATTAAATAATAGTATAAGTACATACACACACGTGTACACAAACCCTCGATGGGCTGGTCTAAACCAGTTTGCTGCCCTCCCCCCCCCTCTCGTAAATAATACGAAACAGTACGCATTCCAATCACACTGAAATCATATGAGGGTGACTGAAAATGTTATTTTATATTAACTGTGAATTACTGTGATAAAATACAAGTGATTTAGTGATATCACACTAACTGATACACATAACTTATGGGGAAAAATTCATTTGGTGGATGAACAACTCCATCTTAAAGGGTTCAACTTTTAAACACTGACAATGACCCTAGTACTAAATAATAGTATAAGTACATACATGCACATGTGTACACAAACCCTCAATGAGCTGGCTTAAACCGGTTTGCTGCCTTCACCCCCCCCTCTCTCTCTCTCTCATAAATAATACGAGGCAATATGAATCCAAATCACACTGATATCATATGAGTGGCTGAAAGTGTTATTTTATATTACTGTGAACTACTGTGACAAAATACAAGTGATTTAGTGATATTTATGTGATAATCAGAGAAGTCATGATGCTCAGTGTATTAGCTACCGAACATTTTTCTGGTTGCAAACTGGGCAGCTATGCTATAGAATGACTCATGACATTATATCAATAAGCTTTATAAAACTAAGTGGTAATAAAAGTCATTCATGATGTCTGTAATGATTTTTCCACATTGTTACTGTTTCGTTAAAGTCTAATGTAAACACTGGAATATCGTAACAAAATTATAGAAGACTGGCTAGAAGTGATTTCTTTTTATTATTACTGCAATTACTGTGAGAGGTATATGTGAGCAGGAGAAGGGAGGTTAAGAGACTGGTGAAGGAGAGTAAGAAGAAAGTGGAAGAAGAGTTTGGGAGGAATCTGAGTGTGAAATGGAGGGAGAGTAAGAAATTGTTTTGGAAGGAGGTAAAGAAAGTAAGGCAGTGTGAAATGGGAAATAGTAGGGGAGTGAAAGATAGGAATAATAGATTGTTGGTGGAGAAGAAAGAGAAATTGAGGAGATGGAAGGAGCACTTTGAGGATTTGTTGAATGTAGAGAGTGAGAGCAGTGTGAGTATAAGTGGTTGGGGAATGGCTGGGAAAAGAAGAGATGAGAGGAGGGAGGAAGAGATCAGTAGGTCGGAAGTAGTGGAAGCGATGAAGAAGATTAAGCTGGGAAAGGCCCCAGGAATTGATGGAGTGTGTGGTGAAATGCTTAGGTATGGGGGTGAGATTGTTGTGGAGTGGATATGGAAGTTGTGTAGATTGGCTTGGGAAGAGGGAAGGGTTCCAGAGGACTGGAAATCAGGTATAATTGTTCCTCTGTACAAAGGAAAAGGGGAGAGAGAAGTATGTGGTAACCATAGGGGTATTTGCCTTCTTAGTGTGACTGGTAAAATATATGGTAGAATACTCATTGATAGGGTTAGGCATATGACAGAGGAGCTAGTTGGAGAAGAACAAGGGGGATTTAGGAAGGGAAAAGGGTGTGTAGATCAGATATTTGTTCTAAGATGTTTAGTGGAGAAGTATCTAGAGAAGGGAAGGAAAGTGTATGCTGCCTTCATGGACTTGGAGAAAGCTTATGACAGAATAGATGGGCAAGGTATGTGGAAGGTATTAAGAATATATGGAGTGGAGGGGAAATTGTTGAGTGCTGTGAAGAGTATGTACGAGGGAGCTAGGGCTACGGTGCGAGTGGATGGTGAGCTGAGTGAGTTCTTTGATCTCAATGTGGGACTGAAACAGGGGTGTGTGATGTCTCCATGGCTGTTTAATATATATATATGGATGGGGTTGTAAAGGAGGTGCAAGGTAGGGCAGTGGATGTGGGGGTGACCCTAATGAATGAGGGTGAGATTTGGAAGCTTCCGGTGTTGCTGTTTGCTGATGATACAGTATTGTTGAGTGAAGATGAATGGGAGTTGCAAGGTTTGGTGAATGAATTTGGGACAGTGTGTAGGAGGAGGAAGCTGAAAGTTAATGTAAACAAAAGTAAAGGTATGGTGTTTGAGAGGAATGAAGTCACAGAGTGTGCAGTGAGGTTGGATGGTGAGGATATGGAGAATGTGAGTGCATTCAAGTACTTGGGTAGTGTGATGAGTAAGGATGGAACTTTGGGGGATGAAGTACGTGAAAGGGTACAGCAGGGAAGAAAGGTTGTTGGTACACTGAAAGCAGTGATGAGAAATAGGGAGGTGAGTATGGAAGTTAAGAAGTCACTGCATGATGGTATTGTGATCCCTACCCTGACGTATGGAAGCGAGGCGTGGCCCTTGCAAGAGGGGAACAAGTCAAGAGTGAGAGCAGTGGAAATGAGTTACTTGAGAGGAGCATGTGGAGTGACGTGGAGGGACAGGTTGACGAATGAAGAAGTGAAGGAACGTTGTGGGGTAGATGTGGATGTGGTTGAGAAGATTAGGAGAAATACACTGAGGTGGTTTGGACATGTGCAGAGAATGGAGAATGAAAGACTGACTAAGAGGGTGTATGTAGGTGAGGTGGAGGGAGGGAGAGGGAGGAGTAGACCGAGGATGAGGTGGAGGGAGGGAGAGGGAGGGGTAGACCGAGGATGAGGTGGAGGGATGGAGTTGAGAGGTATATGAGGGAGAGGGGGGTGAGTCGGGGGGAGGGGAGTCAAATGGTGGGTGACAGAGTGACTTGGAGGCGTTTTGTCTGCGGCCACCCTTTGCGGGATTAGGGCGTCGGGCTATAGATAGATAGATAGATAGACTGTGATGAAGTAGCTAGCTGTAACCCTATTTTGTATGGAAAAAGTCTTGTTGTTTGGTGGAAATTTCTGCCTCCCTGGGCTATTTCCTGTGTCAAACAGTCAAAACACACCTTGCATTCTCTCAAATCGTTCTCCATGCTTGGAGTGCTTACGGACATGCAGTTTGTTGCAAACGATAGTAGAAAGATTAACGTTTGTCTGACAAAAATTTTAGCTATCAAGATAACAATTAGTGGGCCTGCTGAGATAGATGAGAATGGCAGTGCGTTAGTGGGCATTTGTGTTGGGAGGGGGTTGGTGATAGCCAATACCATCTTCAGGCACAAAATGATCCACAGGTATACATGGCGAGTGATGAGAAGGGTGGGTGGTGAACTGAATGAAAGGAAGGCAATGATTGATTATGTGTGTGTGGAGGAAAGGATGCGATGTGTAATGGATGCAAGGGCTTATAGAGGTTGGGGGAGTGGACTTTCTGATCACTTCTTGGTAGTGGCCAGAATCAAGGTCCAATTAGAATGGAGAAATAGAAGAAGAGAAGGACGGGAAGAAGGAGTATTTGTAAGGAGAGTGGAAAGGTTACAAGAGGATGGGAAAAAGGCAGTGTATAAGAGAGAAGTGGAGGAACGATTGGGCAAATATGAATTGGAGCAGATGGGGGATGTGGAAGGTGTGTGCAGGATATTTACAGAAGAAATATGTGCAGCATGTGATGTGGTGTGTGGGATGAAGAGAAGACGGAGGGGTGTGCGAGGAACAGCGTGGTGGAATGAAGAGGTGAGACAGGCTGTGGCACAAAAGAAGAAAGCACACAATGAATGGATGAGAAATAGGGGCGTGGAAGAAGTTGAGAGGCGGAAGAAAGAGTTATATGTAAAAAGAAAGAGAGAGGTGAAAAGATTAGTAAGAGAGAGTAAGAAGAGAGCGGATGAGGAATTTGGAAGGAATTTGAGTGTAAAGTGGAGGGACTGTAAGAAAATGTTCTGGAAAGAGGTGAAAAGAGTAAGACAGGGTGGAAGTGAAGTTAGCAGGGGAGTGAAAGATAAAAATGGTAGATTACTAGTGGAGAAGGGAGAAAAAGTGAGCAGATGGAGAGAACACTTAAGGAATTGTTGAACATATAGGATAGAAGTAATGCAAGTATAAGTGGCTGGGGAATGGCTGGGAGAAGGAGGGAGGTGAGAAGACAGGAAGAAATCAATAGGATAGAAGTTGTGGAAGCAATGAAGAAAGTTAAATTGGGGAAAGCTCCAGGAATTGATGGAGTGTGTGGTGAAATGCTGAAGTATGGGGGAGAGATAGTAGTAGAATGGATATGGAAAATGTGCAGATTGGCCCGGGAGGAAGGTAGAGTCTCGGAGGATTGGAAGTCAGGTATAATTATTCCCTTGTACAAAGAACAAGAGGAAAAAGAAGTGTGTGGTAATCATAGGGACATCTGTCTTCTTAGCATAATAGGAAAAGTGTATGGTAGGATACTTATTGCCAGAGTTAGAGAAAGAACAGAGGAATTAGTTGGAGAAGAACAGGGAGGCTTTAGGAAGGGAAGAGGTTATGTAGATCAGATATTCATTCTTAGATCTTTAGTGGAAAAGTTTCTAGAGAAAGGAAAGAAGTTGTATGCAGCTTTCATGGATTTGGAGAAAGCATATGACAATGTGGATAGACAAGGATTGTGGAAAGTATTAAGAATATATGGAGTAGATGGGAAGTTGTTGAATGCTGTGAAGAGTATGTATGATGGTGCTAAGGCTGCAGTGCGTGTGGATGGTGAACTGAGTGAATTTTTCTCTTTGAAGGTTGGGTTGAAACAGGGATGTGCCATGTCTCCATGGTTGTTCAATCTGTACATGGATGGGGTAATAAAAGAGGTACAAGGTAGGGTAGTGGATGTTGGAGTGGCCCTGGTGAGAGAGGGTAGTGTTTGGAAACCCTGTACTGTTGTTTGCAGATGATACTGTGTTGTTGAGTGAAGACGAAGGAGAGCTGCAAGGGTTGGTGGGTGAGTTTGGAGGAGTAAGAAACAGAATCTAAAGGTGAATGTAGGGAAGAGTAAAGTGATGGTCTTTGAGAGAGGTGAAGTCAGTAAATGTACAGTGAGGTTGGATGGTGAGGAATTGGAAAATGTGAGTACGTTTAAGTACTTGGGTAGTATGAAGAGTAAGGATGGAGGTTTGGAAGGTGAAGTGCTTGAAAGGGTACAGCAGGGAAGAAAGGTTGCTGGTTCCTTGAAAGCAGTGATAAGAAGCAGGGAAGTGAGCATGGAAGTGAAAAAGTTACTACATGACAGTATTGTGATACCAACTCTAACGTATGGAAGTGAAGCTTGGATGTTGCTGGAATTACACAAGTCAAGAGTGAGAGCAGTGGAAATGAGTTATTTAAGAGGAACCTGTGGAGTCACATGGAGAGACAGGCTAACAAATGAGGATATAAAGGAGCGTTGTGGTGTGGATGTGGATGTGATAGGAAGCGTTATGAGGAATACACTGAGGTGGTTTGGCCATGTGGAGAGGATAGAGGGTGAAAGACTGACAAAGAGAGTGTATGTGAGTGAGGTGGAGGGGGGAAGAGGGAGAGGGAGGCCGAGGATGAGATGGAGGGATGGGGTGGAGAGGTATATGAGAGGGGGGTGTGAGTTGGGAGCGGGGCAGTGAAATGGCAGGGGACAGGGCAATGTGGAGGCGATTTATTTGTGGCCACCCCGAACGGGATTGAGGAGTCTGGCAATAGATAGATAGATAGATAGATAGAAGCACAGTCAGTATGCTGTCATCACAGCCACTGCAGCCAAAGGGTGAAGGAGGGTCCTGGGGTGTTTTTAAGGGGAGCAGCAGACATCCAAAGATTTTTAACATACGAAAGTGTCTCTGTTACCTAACCCCCATGGATGTTAAGGGAGCACTGTACTGCCTTTCTGATGCTCTTTTTCCTGCTGAGTCCTCAGTTAACCAAGAGAAATTGTCTATCAAGGTTCCACTGCTAGCTCCAAAGCTGATCTGGCATTTTCACTAGTTTACAGTGCCTAGTGTGTAGAAAATGTTGTGATGTTTTAATGGACATCCACAATGTATAATGGCGACTGCCTGTGGCATCAGGAAGAAAAGCTGTAGGGTGCAGGAGGTGGGAGTTCAGGGTTGGAGAGGGGTGTACAGACTATTATCTCTTTACTTTAACCTGGCCTAAGGTTGCCACCTGTTCACCTTGAATGTTGACTAGTAATAGCAAATTAATGCTAGAGTAAGGTGCTAGACACAAAGATGTGATGTGTAATTGATGTAGAGCCACAGTATTATCTTCTGCCACTAAGCTATGAGAAATAAGCTAGAAGAGGACGAAAATCTGGGCCAAATTAGTATAAAAACAATGTAAAAAGTGGTGAGTTCTTAAACCGTACCACATTAATGACACAGATCTACATCCCCTTCAAAAAACCCTGGTGACATAGATCTACATCCTGCAGCATCGAGAAGTCACTGCAAGCAACCAAAAATGAAAGGAAATAACGTACCTTGCTAACTTCAGACATTTCTCCACTATGCTTACAACACTGATTTAGGAGCACGGGAGGCAAGTGAGTCTTCACAGACACACAACCACTCTGCTCTGTCTGCAACCTTGAAGATTTCAGAGGTCAAGTGGCACCAACCTGACTCGATTCAACCTACTTTCTGGCCTTGGTGATTTCTTTGTTAGTACCAGGGATCTTATACTGTTGTATTATGCCCATTTACTCACACACACACACACACACACACACACACACACACACACACACACACACACACATACACACACACACACACACACACACACACACACACACAAAAATCAGTTCACAAACTCACAGACGCTCTGCTCTCTCAGTAACCTCGAAGATTTCACAGGTAGAGTAGCACCAACCTGACTCGATTCAACCAACTATCTGGCCTTGGCAATTATTTTTATTAGTTCCAGGGATCTCATTTTGATGTATTAAGCCCATTTAGCCAGAAAAAATATCCAAAATCGGTTCACAAGCTCAAAGACACTCTGCTCTCTCAATAACCTCGAAAATTTCAGAGATAGAGTGGCACCAACCTGACTCAATTCAACCAACTATCTGGCTTTAGTGATTACTTTTATTAGTGCCAGGGATCTTGTGTTGATGTAGTAAGCCCATTTAGCCAGAAAAAAAAAAAAAAAAAAAAAAAAAATCCAAAATCGGCCGGCGTAGAGAGGTATCAGTCCTTCTTTTTGCCCAGCGCGGTACAGGTTAAAGATAGGAGAGAGGAGACTGAGAGTTAAAGAGTATGGAGGGTGGAATATTACAAGATAAAGGAAAGGAACTGATAAAATGAAGAGTTGAGTGTTGCAGGATCTGAGAACTTGGAGTTTGGGGGAATATGAGTGAAAAGCTGAAACACAGTAGAGTAAATAATTTAAAAGGTATGGGGGTCTATGAGGCAGAAAGAGCAAACAGAAGCATCAGGAAAGGACAGCTTGAACAGACAGAAGTGGAAGTCATAAACTTGATCTAGGGCAGAAAAGTACAGGCATAAAGGGGAACGAGTGGTTTTGAGAAAAATGAGGAGGGAGGATGGAGGACTGGAAAAAGACAGGATAAAGATTACAGAAGGAGGAAAGAAAATGGGAGAGGATTGGTAATAAAGTACAGGCAGGGAGGGGGAAACAAGATGTGAAAAAAAATATAGACAGTGGTAAATTTTGACACTGTAAAACTCATTTGAAGCATCTGACAGCCAATTAACCCCTAAAGTACTAACAGGATCGACTGATCCTTTTTCAGGATTTCGCTAAATGCCGAATGTGATCAACAGAGAGGCCTTTGTAAAACAATGCAGATGCTAGGCTTCAGCCCGATTGTGACATATATTGATGCAAACCAATGAGAACTAGGTCCAGAGTAGGAAGGGGGGAGGATCCGGGCCCCTACTCATGGTGGTGAGGGTGATTCCACCATTGCCCTCTCGCCACCTTCCTCTACCCCAATACCTTTGTTCCCTCTCCCCCTCCCTCACCTCTGACCAACTCCTGCTCTCTCCCTCCCCCTCCCCCACTATCCTCCATCACGCCACTGTGGTTCCCCCTCCTTTCCCCCCTTCCCTGTCTCCCTGGGAAGTGTTATACACCCCCTACCCAACCTCCGCTCCCCTGTACTCCCTCTCTGCCTGACCTCTGTCTTGTGGTGTCTGTCTCCCACCTCTGTACTCCTGTACCAGCCCTCCAGGCCATTCCCCACCCCACCCCCACTCCCCATCCCCTGTAGTATGCCATCTGCTTACCTCTCCCCCTCCCCCCTCCGCCTAGAGTATTATACACCATTATTACTATTCATGTCACAAGTTTTCACTCAATACTAGATTATCGTCTGTGTAACTGCATTAAACAGATGCACGAAACATAGAATGTATGTTTTTCTACAGTAAGTATGTTTTTTATTTTGACAGCTACACAGCTATGCAGGAAGGGGATGGGGGGAGGGAAGGTGGGGAGGGGAGAAGTGTTGGGGTGGAAGGGTGTTGGGCGTGAGTGAGGAACACCAACATAATTATTGTGCATGCTAATGTTTGAAAAAAAATAAACCGAAAAATTCTGAAGGGGGTAGGGGAGGAAGGGGGGTAGCTCCAGCTTTCCCCCTGAAATTCTTACAGCTACTTGATTTGACAGCTCTGAGGGGAGGGGATGGGGGGGAAGGGGTGAGGGAAGAGGGTGCTGAAGTGTGTGAGTAACAACAAGAAAAAGATTTTGCATGCTTTGGCTGAATTTTTTTTATTATTTGGATAGCTACACAGCTATGAGGGGAGGGGACGGGGAAATGAAAGGTGAGGAGCGGAGAAGTGCTGGGGGGAAAGGGTGTTGGGAGTGAGTGAGGAACACCGACATAATTATTGTGCATGCTATTGTTTGAAAAAAAAAAAAATAAATAAATAAGCTGGAAAATTCTGAAGGGTGGGGGTAGGGGGGGTAAGAGGGGAGGGGGGGAAGAGAAGGGGGTGATGCGAGTGGGTGAGGAAGGTCATGGGAGGGGCGAAATGAGGGAGGAACGGGGTGGGGGCGCATAGAAAACTGGAGTCACCCCACCTAGAAGAGTAACTTTTTTTCAACTTTGATGGACTATAACTCATGAGGCAGTTGGTCTAAAATGTTCTCGTTTGTGACATAAGCTGTGTAAATTCAAGCTCTAACCCTTGGGCATAAAACTTTTTACTTCTGTAAGAGTCGAAAAATCGGCCCCATATACAGGTTTTCAAGGAAGTTTGGTCAATTGAACTGCGTATCCTAGGGGTTAAAGATATAGTCCTTGCAATAAACAGTTACATCTAACTTGCTAAAACCTGTACTATAAATGTGAATAATTCAAAGCCTCATAACTAAGAAAAGCAGAATCTAAGAGACTGTCAACATGAGAAACTGATGGTACGGTCTTATACACCAGTAATGTACTGTACGGGAAGGGGAAAAAAAAAAGTATCACACCCCTAGAGTCCTATGGATATGCTGTGAGATTTCTGCAGACACAAATGAATTTATTAACTTACTGACTCAAAAAATAAGAGTTCATTGTATTTGATGTTTTATGCACTTGGATGCACAAACAGATACCAAAGTTAGTATATATCTCAATGCTCATCCACATTTCAAATTGGGTGAGTGTTTGATTACAATTAAATGATCATGGCAATGTAAAAATTGAGGTCAAAGTCGATCATTTTGGTTGACTGTACATTGCACACTAAAACATAAGTTAGCAGGATCTAAAGTCAAAACGGCTTTTGTCTAAATACATCTATGGTAGTAAAGGATATACTGCACATACCTGTAGGAAGCCCACAAACTTTGCTACACCCCAGCCTAGCCTCCTTAAGTCAGGCTCCACTAGAATGAGCTGAATTACATCAATCACCAGAAAGCGTTTTACCCGCTGGCCATCACGGGGGATCACCACACATGCAATCAGGTCACAATTATCTGTGGGAACAATGAATGAACTCCAGGTATTATCAAATGGTTGCTACTGTACATCTTGTACACACAACAGAAAAAGGGTCATGCAGATTACACATGACAGATGACATCACAGATAACATATTAAAAATGCTCATCATTCACAGCCCTTATTAACAGTCTCACTTTCACCATGATGCAATACATCACTTACTAGTGACATTTTCTACCTTATTCACAGTTACTATTCCTATTATATGCACACTAACAAGAAAATAAATGGCCTTACTTAGACATCATAAGCAGTACCGGTAGTGATAATTTCAGATATCACAGAATCCATCCTGCAGGATACTGTTTTAATCATGTATGCCTCCAATCTCTTGCAGATCAACACCCTATGGATTACCATACAGTATTCACTGGACATTCATAACTTACTGAGGTCTAGGGTATCTGCCACTTGGACACATGCTGCTGGGTTTGTGAGAGGTAGGTGTGGGTCATTCTCATCTCTCACCCCCAAGCAAAGTTCACGCACCAGGAAGAAAACTCGCATTGCTCTCCGTGCTCGCTCCACCTGAGTGAAATGAGTTAATTGGTATTACATGACTGGTTCTGGTGTGTGTGTGTGTGTGTGTGTGTGTGTGTGTGTGTGTGTGTGTGTGTGTGTGTGTGTGTGTGTGTGTGTGTGTGTGTGTGTGAGAGAGAGAGAGAGAGAATTATTTTGGAAAACATTTCCTCAAGCACAAGTGTTGTACTGTTTAATAAATCTATACTAGTGCCATGATCACCCCCCCAAAAATTTTACCACTAGGCTTACTGGGATGACTTTCCCACTTTCATTTATACCAGAATCATCAAAATCATCATAAAATGAAATATGAATTAACACACTGTTAAAAGAAGCAGACAAAAATGGGTATATTAGTATTGCTGCTGCTTTTATCAACATTTACTGATAATATCAGACAGAGCCAGGATTCAGGGGCTTGAAGATGAGTGAACGGAGGCGTGGCCCATTGAGGTGGGCAAACTTTTGCTGTGTTGACGTTGCTACTCCTCACCCTGCCCCAGGGTGGGAAAGGAGATCTGGATGATGATAATGATGATGATTATTGAAAATAAATACTAAAGTGAAGAACTGTATAATGACAACAAAAACCTTAACACAATCAATAAGCCATTCTTTGAAAATTTGGAATATATAGTGTACTTCTTTGATTTGCCTTGTCCACCATATGTTAGTCATTGCAATTTTTTTTCTCAGTAATACTCAGCTATTTGCTCTGACTGCAGATAACAGAAAGAAAGATAGACTTTTAGAGGGTGAAACATTATATTATTCGTTCATCTGATGATACATTCTTAGATTATATTACTGCTATCACCAAACAATTTTATTCAGCTTATGGTAAGTGTCTGGTAGTGAATGGGTTATTGAAGGTTATATCTTATCCCTCCAGTTTGAAGTTTCATGCAAGGTGAATAAAATAGTCTGATGAGAGCAAGAATGAAATTAAGAATATGTCATTGGATTGAAGGGGTTAATAAGTTTAGGAAAAAATGCACAATGTGAACAATACTAAGTCTGGAGTTTTTGGTGGATGGGTGTTATTGTATATAGGGATTGCTTAGCCAAGAATGCTAAAGCAGTGCGTGGTGTGACAAGCTTTACAATAAAGGCATGATGGGATGAAGAGGTTAAGAAAGCAGTGGAGGAAAAAAGGGAAAAGTGGCTAGAGTGGTTACAAGACAAGGGTTCAACTGAAATAAGAACTGAATATACTGAGAGCATGAAGCATGTAAAGGGACTAGGGAAGAAGAAAAAGGATGTAAATGATGATCAAGGAAGAAAAATGAATGCAAATTACTTTGAAAATAAGAAGTTATTCTGCAAAGAGGTGCGGAAATGTGGAGGTGAAAGCTAAAGAAATGAGAAATGTAAGTGGTAGATTATAAACCCATCAGGATGAAGTAAGGACCAAATGGAAAGAATATTTTGAAAGCCTGATGAATGGGAATAAAGAGTGCAGAGCCACTGTAAACATGACTGGTTTTGGGGATGTGCCGTGAAGGAATGCGGTGCCAGGAAACGTGACACTCACACAGGTGAAGAGTGCTATGAAGCGGCTGAAAAATGGGAAAGCAGTTGGGGCTGATGAGATGTATGCAGAGATGATTAAGTGTAGAGGAGATAGCAGAATGAAATTCGTGCTGGAGATGTGTAAGAAGGCATGGATGGGTGAAACTGTGCCAGCAGAGTGGAAAAAGGCTATGATTGTACCCCTGTACATAATAAAGGTGAGCGAAGTGAGTGCAAAGATTTATCGTGCCATAAGTTTACTGAGTGTGGCAGGGAAGGTATATGGAAGAATTATTATAGACAAAGTAAGAGAGATGTCTGAAGTCCTAGTGAGTGATGAACAGGGTGGCATTAGTAGTGGCACAGGATGCATGGATCAAATATCTGCAGTAAGACAGACAGTGGAGAAAGCCTATGAGAACTATAAGGTGTTTATGGCATTCATGGATCTGGAAAAAGCATACAATAAAATACACGGAAAAGGACTGTGGGAGGTTTTGCACATCTATGGTGCAGATGGTAAGCTGCCAGGTGCCGTCAAGGGTTTTTATGATGGCAGTGTGGCATGTGTAAGGGTAAATGGGGATCTATGTGAATGGTTCATGATCAGTGTGGGTGTGCAACAAGGTTGTGTGCTGTCCCCATGGCTGTTCAATATATGGATGGGGTGATGAGAGAAGTAAAAACACAAGTATTGGAGAGAGGGATGGTGTTGGTGATGAATGGAATACCTCAAACTTCTTGTATGCTGATGATGCAGTACTACTTGCAAATACTGGACAAGAATTTGGCAGACCAGTGCAGAGTTTTGCTGATGTCTGTGAGCGTCGTGCCTTGACAGTGAATGTAGAAAACAGTAAAGTGATGGTCACTGACAGAGACAATGACTCCTAGTGTAATGTTACAGTGAATGGAGAGAGACTGGAATCGGTGAGAGAGTTGAAATACCTGGGTACAGTGATAGAAAGAGAGGAAAATAGCAAAATAAGTGGGAAGTACAGTGACACAAGGAAGAAAAGCAGCTGGTGCTATGGAGGCCTTGATAAGAAACAGAGGTTTGACTGTTGCAGCTGCGTGAGGCTCATATGAATAAGTGTTAGTGCCAACTTTAACATATGGATGTGAGACTATGGTGTGGCATGAAAATGAAAAGTCAGGAGTAAGAGCAGTGGAGATGGGACTGCTAAGGAATGTATGTGGAGTACAGAGAGTGAACAGCATATGAAATAATGTGATTCGTGAATGATGCAGAGTGAGGAAGTCTGTGGACACCAGAATCAAATACAGCATACTGAGATGGTATGGTGATGTGGAGAGAATGGATAACAGGAGTGATGAAAAAGGTATAGCTCAATGCATTTGAAGGAGGGAGGAGGCAAGGTAGGCAAAGGAGAAGGTGGAGGTATATGGTGGATGAGTGTGTGAGGAAGAGAGGTATGGAAGTTGGTGAGGCTAGGGGACTGACAAGAGATCGAGCTGGTTGGATGAATGTTGTGAAAAGAAGTGCATGATCAGGGATTTGGCACCCCTTTTTGACATGACAGCATCTGGATTGACTCTATTAGATATGTTTATGTGAAGCTACAAAATGCGGTGAATGTTTTTGGCTTATCAGATACAGCCAGGGGACTTGAATAATGAGCGAATGGAAGTGTGACCCACAGGAGTGGGCAAACTTGGGCTGTTTGGAGATTGCTACTCCTCACCCAACCCTCGGGTGGGAAAGGAGGTCCGGGTGATGATGATGAGGGTGATTATGATGGGTGTGATTGCAAGAGTAGGGAAAACATATTGTCACTCTGAATGCTAAATAAGAAGGATGGTTGTACAAATCAGATGGTAATGTGTGGCAAAATATGTGACATGGAGATTTCCTGCACTGAAATGTTTAAAAATGTTCTGATCAACAGGCAAAAGAAAGAGTGATTAGCTTAGATGGTCACAAACAGAATGGATATGACAAGGAGAGTGAAAAAAAGCGAAAGTGAGTGAGTTTGAGTGGAGGAACAGGTATGAGACACTAAATAAATAGGTTGATACCAGTATGGTGAATAAAACAATAAGAAAGCGGGGTAGAAACTTCATTAGTTAGTGTGTTCATTTTTGAAGGCTTCAACATGCTTGCATGCATCGGCCTTGGTCACCTAATGGCAGCTCTCCACGTTCCTCAGTCTCTGGCAGCTTCCCTATTCAGTCCCTTATCCCTGAGGTCACACTCAATGACTTCGTCTTAGGTCTTTTTCAATCTACCTCTCTCAACCCTACCCCTAACATTCACACTTTTCACTTTCTGCACCCAATAATCATCTCACATGCCCTAAACATCTCAATCTACCTCTCATCACAAAACCAATACACTCCAGTCCCATCCTGCCCCTCAACTCTTCCATTGTAAACCTAGTTCCCCCAGGCCTCACATTCAGGGACACACTGTACATCCACCTAGTCATTGTCATTTCTATACATTTTAGCCTGTGAATATCCTCTTCCTTTAACCCGCCCCGTCTCGGAGACATGAATTCACGTCCTCACATGATGTGCACTCATATCCCGGAGATGTAAATTAATGCGGCAACATTGCAAGGTCCCTAATTTGCACAATTTTCAATTTTTGCGAGTGATTTTTGGCACGTATACACGGGACACCTTCCTCTACAAGATGCCAGGCAGGGACAATGCCTTACCCAGCATGACCTCCCCCCCCCCAGCATGACCTTTTCTCAGCAATTCACCTGTTATCAGTGACCTGGCCAGTAAAGCCATGTCATGCCATGGTACGAAATTCAGGGGCAGAGTGATTCCCCAATCGATGACAATGTGGAGGACAAACATTAGAGGAAGAAACAGTCAGAAATGATGATCAGGTAATATGGCAAAAAAAGGTCAAGAATGGTGATGAGTTAGTGAGTGAAACAATGCTTATAATGCCTATATTACCGTTTGAAAACCAACATACTCTCGTACTACATATAAATTCGTACCAAATAAATAAATAAATACCATTTATGAGTAGTGTGGAATAGTTATCCTCCCATAGAACTCGTTTTCTTTGCAGCCAGCCTGATAGAAAACCCTGTAAGGTTAGGAGGTACTCCTACCTGGATCGAGTATTTTAAACCTCAGGTGAGCGATTTCTCTATGAATTTTCGATGTTTCTCACCAAAAGCGGATGTTTGGAAAAAAAAAAAAAAAAAAAAAAAAAAAAGGTCCAAAAATGTCGGGACTGGGGCGTACCACTGCCCAGAAAACGTCGGGATGGGGGGGGTTAATGCCCAGGTCTAAAACTTAAAGCATTACACTCCTATCACATACTGCATACAAAGATCCCTTAACATGTAGGGAGGGCCGTCTCAATGTCGGGAGAGGCAACAGCTCCCTGAACTTCTCCCAACAACTCCTCACCCTAGCCCCACCTCCAGCACATAACATGTCTCCAAACTAACAAAACTCTTCCACACATTCATCAGACTCACCAGCAAGTTCAATCCTTCCACCCCTGACAATTTCCACCTCCTCTCCCTTGCACACCACCCACGTGAAATCAGCATTATCTTGCAGTCTACCTCTGATACCACTGCATCTCTTATGCACCCATTTATCACAGACACTGCACAAGATGAAATGACTTCCCACGTCCTTGTGGCAAATTGCACATGGCCACTCTCCTTCTTTTTTGACAGTACTGCCACCAGCTCTAGATACTATCCATCCATCCATCATCTAATCCTACGTTGCCCCATGAGGAGCATAGGAGCCTGGGGCTAGGCAAGTTGGTCCTGGCATTTAAGATGAGAGTGACCAGCCTCACTCATCCCTGAGTGGCATTACGTGAGCAATAAACCCCAACCACCCCTTGGATATAAACCTTCACCGGCTCAATCCGATTGGAGCACCGTTATTACCCACTAAACCACCAGGAACTCAAGATACTATCACTTTTGTTTTATCTACAATTACTCTTAAGCCCTTGTGCCCCAAACCATCTCTCCACTTCCTAAATCTTTCCTCTGCCCCCCTTTCCTTCTCTGCAATCAACACTGGGGATAAGAATGGATAAAATAAGTACACACAAAAAGTTGATATATATATATATATATATATATATATATATATATATATATATATATATATATATATATAAATAGATAGATATATATTATATATATATATATATATATATATCATCTCATCAGCCATTTGACTATCCACTGCAGGACCAGCCTATCCCGACTGAAGTGGGGACGATACAGCCAATGTATCTCTACCAAGTGGCTTACGCTGTCTTTTAGAGATTGTATGTAGGGTGAGAAGTGCTTGTATGTGTAATTACAGTGTTAAGTGGCTTTGGATATGTGTGTAGTCTGTGAACCAAGTGTAATCGGCCTGCGCAAGCCGATTGGATGCAAGCATACTTTATAGTACGCAACACTGGTTCAACCACAGCACCCGTTATGTCCGCCAATGCAGTATGTGGCCAGAAGAACTTTTCCAAAGTTTATTACCCTGGTGGGGCGCGAACCCTCGTTCTTCAGTGTACAAAAACGCACACTTTACCACTGTACCACAGAGGCTCCATGTATACATACATACATACATATATATATATATATATATATATATATATATATATCTATAGCGAGTTGAGGAGAGTGGTGGCTGAACAGGGAGCTGTAGACAGAGGCGTTAATGAACAGTACAGAGCCCTGAAGAACAATTTCTTGAGAGTTACTGATGTAACATGTGGCTGGACAAGAGGACCACCAAGACATAAAGTAACTTGGTGGTGGGATGAGGGTGTAGAAGCTGCAATTAAGGAGAAAAGAAGGCTTTTCCGGGAATGGAAGAAGGGTGGTAGCAAAGAGGAATATTTGGCTGCCAAGCATAGGGCTAGGAGAGAGGTATACAGGGCAAAGTCTGAGTCACAGAGACAATTACTTGATAACCTAAATCATGGGGAAAGGAAAAATATATTTAGGGTGGCAGGTCAGGTGAAGAGGGATAATCGGGATATCATAGGTGAGCAGTGTGTGAAGAATGATGAAGGAAGGGTAGTGGTGAACAGTGAGGATATTAAAGATGCATGGAGAGAGCATTATAACCGGTTGTTGAATGAGGAGTTTGACTGGGACAGGGAAGGTTTGGAGCCAGCAGATCCAGTGTCTGGCCCTTGGCCTTTGATTGATACTGCTACTGTGAGTGAGGCAATAGGCAGGATGAGGGTGGGGAAGGCAGCAGGTGTGTCTGGGTTGACTGCCGAAATGTTGAAGGCCTCAGGCGATATAGGGGTGAGTTTAGTCACTGACCTGATAAATAGGATTATTTATGAGTGTGTTGTCCCAGATGATTGGCTGAAGAGTGTAATTGTAAATGTGTATAAAGGGAAGGGTGATGCCCTGGAAAGAGGGAATTATAGAGGTATAAAGCTTTTAGATCAGATAATGAAGGTAATGGAGAGAGTTTTAGAAGGTATGATTAGAGAAAGAGTGAATATTGATGAGATGCAGTTTGGGTTTATGCCAGGTAGGGAGACCACTGATGCCATATTCATTGTTCAACAGCTTCAGGAAAAATATATTGGTAGGAGAAGGGATCTTTATTTTGTTTTTGTTGATTTGGAAAAGGCCTTTGACAAAGTCCCTAGAGAGGTGGTGAAGTGGGCAATGAGAAAGCTTGGCTTGGAGGAGTGGCTGGTTAGGGTGGTTATGGCCATGTATGTAGGTGCTCACACCCAGGTGAGAGTGAATGGAGATTTGAGTGATGAGTTTTCCGTGAATGTTGGTGTGCATCAGGGGTCAGTCTTGAGTCCCATGTTGTTTATCATGGTACTTGAAGCCCTTTCACGTGACTTTAGAAACGGACTCCCGTGGGAGTTGTTGTATGCTGATGATTTGGTGTTGATTGCAGAGAATGAAAGGGAGGCGGAGGTTTAGGAAGTGGAGAGATGGTATGGGGCAAAAGGGTTTAAGGGTAAATGCAGATAAAACAAAAGTGATGATATCTAGGGTTGGTGGCGGTACTGTCAAAGACGAGGGAGAGTGGCCATGTGCAGTTTGCCACAAGGGCGTGGGAAGTAATTCCATCTTGTGCGGTGTGTGTGATAAATGGATGCATAAGAGATGTAGTGGTATCAGAGGTAGACTGCGAGATAATGCTGATTTTATGTGTACGGCGTGCCGGGATGAGCAGGTGGAGATCGTCAGACGTGAAAGAATTGAACTTGCTGGTGAATCTCTTGAGTGTGTGGAAGAGTTTTGTTATTTAGGAGACATGTTGTGTGCTGGAGGTGGGGCTGGAGCTAGCTCTGTGGCTAGGGTGAGAAGTGGTTGGAAGAAGTTCAGGGAGCTCTTGTCTCTCCTGACATTGAGGGGGCTCTCCCTACGTGCTAAGGGGTCTTTGTATGCAGCGTGTGTTAGGAGTGTAATGCTGTATGGCAGTGAGACCTGGGCAGTGAAGGAGGAAGACATTCGCCGGCTCAGACGTACAGAAATGACAATGATTAGGTGGATGTGCAGTGCGTCCCTGCGTCCAAGGCCTGGAGGGGCTGGGTTTACAATGGAAGAGTTGAGAGGTAGGATGGGACTGGAGTGTATTGGTGTTGTGATGAGGAGAGGTAGATTGAGGTGGTTTGGACATGTGGAGAGGATGGGGGATGATAGTTGGGTGAGGAAGGTGAGAAGTGTTAATATTGGGGGTGGGGTTATGAGGGGTAGACCGAGAAAGACATGGGACGAGGTCATTAAGTGTGACCTTAGGGTTAAGGGACTGAACAGGGAGGCTGCAATGGATTGTGCAGCATGGAGAGCCGCCATTAGGTGACCAAGGCCGACACATGCAAGCATGTTGGAGCCTTTAAAAACGAAACGAAAACGATATATATATATATATATATATATATATATATATATATATATATATATATATATATATATATATATATATTTTAACTTACCTATCAGTTGAATACTCCTACCCTACATTCACTGCAAGAGCTAATTAATCAGATGAATGTGTGGACTGTGGAATGGTAAGTTAATGGATGTATGAACTATTTCACTAGGTACTTTGCTGGCAGTTTTCCTTCTGCTTCAAGTATTTCCCCATTCCTTGCTGTGGATCCTACCCATCTCATATAGTGGGAAACAGTTAAGATGATGACAATGAATACACCTATTCTCTATATCCCCATTTCATTCCTGATGATTTTTATTTTTATTTCTTCTTTCAAATCCTCCTCTAAGTCCCCACTTCCTACAACACATTTTTCTATCCCAATCACCCTTAAAACTCCAACCTCTCCACATGGTAGCCTCTTGTTGAAGTCGATGCCAGTGAGTGGAGTCCCAGCAGGAGGTAAGAGAACAGACGCATCTTGGAGGAGGTACTCTACATTTAGTGGCCGTCTATGTAACTCCTGCCACTCATCCTCAAACATGTGTAAGAAAATTTCCTCACTCTGTTGGAAAAAGAGAAAGTTAAGGTTTACATGTGAATACCAATAAAAAATAGTTTAAGTACTGGCACTTCACGTTTCCATATAATGTAAAATGCATTTATTTCTACCTTACGGAATCTCAAAGCCTATATACTACGACAGAGAGAGAGAGAGAGAGAGAGAGAGAGAGAGAGAGAGGGAGAGAGAGAGAGTTTCTATATAAAGTAAAATGCACTATTTTTATCTTGTGGAATCTGAAAGCCTTTACACTAAGAGAGAGAGAGAGAGAGAGAGAGAGAGAGAGAGAGAGTGCTATGAACACTAACTTACTACTGCATGACAAGAAGTACCATCATTCAGTGAGCTGACTGTCAAAATGAATGCCTCACTATCAGGGAGATATAAGCTCAATTCCTCTAAAGAAAGCCAAGTTGGAACACTTGAGTACACCAAGCCCTCGTTTTTTGACTGATCGTTATTTGATCATTCGTTGTTTCGACAATTATAAATCTATACCCTTTTTCTTTGTTCGACATGGTTATCCCCACCATTTTGACATTTCAAACCACATGCCACAAGACAGACCGGCTAAGCTTTCTCAGCCCTGCCCTGCTGATCGGTTGCCTCTTCATCTGTCTGTATTTCTATTTGACCACGTGGAATACTACAGCACCCCTATGACTCCACCCAACACCCCTACTACTACCCTTGTCAAGTGCAGTCATGTGCTCACCAACCTGAGTGAGTGTTTCGCCATTGCTTGGTTGAGTGATGATTGTGCCAATGATTTATGAATGCTCTTAATGCAGGATACTGTTTTGGCACCAGTTTAATGTCATGCACATCTTAGTTTGCACCAGGCTAGGTTGGTTATAATCATTGGGGGGTTTGGGGGGTAAAGCCCCCCAGTTAGGTTTCAGCACTTCCAGTTAGGTTTCAGTGCTTCCAGTTAGGCTTCCACTGCTATTTATGGTTTTAAATTGTAATTTAAGTTTGTTTTGGTTAGGTGATGTCGCGTCCAGTCGGCGGGATCGGCAGTACACGTGCTATTGGAGGCGTTCAGCTGGCTTTCTGCAATATCACTATGCAGGTTTATTTCATTCGTTCTCAATATTTTTTTGATAGAAAATCAAATGTCAATCATCTGCGATGTATGTAGTACTAAAATAATTTTCCTTGAGAATGTGGGGTCAATAGGAAAAAAGCTCAAATACCCATGTCACTTTTGGTATTTTTTCCATCTTTATTGAATATTTTTTGAATGATGAAGGTGATCAGGAACCTAACCACCAATCTCTTAACAATCTTATGGGAAAAATAGGTTCATTATTCAACCATTTTTTTTTGGAACATATCCCTGTTGACCAGTGGAGGAGAGGTGTACTTTTTTATAATACCACAATATTTTTTAATCTGTTCAATACCAGATTGATGATATATGACCTATTTTATGGAGAGGTCCACTCCTGAAGAAGATTGGATGGCTAGAGTGATGCTGATAAGATATAAGTACCTGACTAGAGTCATACCTTATAAAAGTTGCGCAGCATGAGTGTAGCCTCTTCCCTGGCCCCCTCCAGTGTGGCCAAGTGGTGGTCCTTGAGGCAGCCTCCTCCAACGGTACGTCCTGACCCACTCCGCAAGCTGCTACTCCCATTTTTGCTGCTACCCCGCCCACTCCCACTCACTCCGCTATTCCCCAACCCAATCAGCTGCTTTAGGACAAGGATGGCCATCTCTAAAGTAGCCACACGAACTTTTGAATCTGTAACAAGATGAACAATGTAGTATAAAATTTTGATAAATAGAATGAATTAGTAACCACAAATTATAATCAAAATCATCACCACAATCATCTACATCATCCTCATTCTTTTTTTCTTTTCTTTTTTAAATAGCTAAAGGCGGGGAGAGGCAGGATTCAGAAACATGAAAGAAAGTATGATGAACAGAAAAACTTTTAACTACATATCCAGTGAATAGACTACAAAAACATTAACAAATCTTCAAGTCCCCTGAATCATGGTTCCACCTCATAAACCCAACTACAGTACCTGCATTTTCTTCGTATGATACACTTCACAAACACTCGCAAGATGGTCTTTCCTGTGACCCTTGTTAGGTGCTTCTCCATACTTCCTTTATCCAACCACCTTGATCCTCTGTCACTTCCCTAGAATCAACTTTCATATCTCACTTTCTAACACTCATATACCACATCAATTCATTTTCTTCACCTGCCATACCAGATTTTTAAAAATCATTTATATATACTCTTTTCACCACCTCATCAAGTCCATTCTTTCCATCATGACCATATCATCCAAGCACACTCCTTCTACTTTATTAACAACAAACTTCCTTATTCTGCATCTCTCATGAATCAATATCCACTCTATGCATAACATAAATATACCTTAACAGTCCCATTTCCCCTGCTCTTACTCTTGGTTTTTCAGTCATGCCATTCCAGTCTTGCATTCAAATATTTCTTTCTCTTCTTCTGCCAAACAAAAAATGTTTTCCTTATGCTGGGTTTCCTCAGCGTGAAGTAACAACCTAACAGCAGAGCTATGACACACATTTCTCATCAAGTATAACTTTCCTATCCCTAATCAGCTTCCTGTTCCCCCACCTAACAAGGACAATGTCTACCTGACTTTTATTCCCTCTAATAAAATGTTATCAATCAATCACTCCTACTAAACAAATTATTACATATATGACTCAGGCAACCTTCAATTCTAGGGTCCTTGCTACTTTACTGCTTCTGGTGCCATAGCCACAGCCACCATGATTCCATGGAATTCCCCATCTTCCCTTCCATTATGTCCACTCAGGTCATCACCTCATATAATAATATACTCATTACTCACTCTAGCCACAGATTCCACATGTTCATCCCACAACTTGTTCTTTTTCTCCTCACTCAATTCACAATGAGAAGACTGAAATGCATAAGTTGAGATAACAGCCACTATGCTCCTTCTGACTACAACCTTAAAAAGCATCATCCTAGAATTATATGTCTTTATCTCTAGAGTACCATCCAACCATTTTTAGCCAACAGCACACCCATACCACTTAATGAGAACACTTCAATGGGAATATTTTGAATCAATAAACCCTGTTACCTCCTACTCTCCCAACCCTCCTGAACAATGCATCTAATGATGCACAAAAAGACTTGCTACAAACTGCCAAAAGAGTCTTGTCAATGGACATCACACACATACTCAGGACACTGAGATATTCGGTATTTGTCAAATGCAATAACACCCTCACTTGGTGTCATGTACTTTCCTAAAGGAAGTATGAGTCAGTTAATATAATAATAAAATCCACTCCTTCAGTTATATGTTATTACTGTACTTTCTATTACAGGACCAGTGGTAAGTGGTGACAAACATCATCCACTCATTTGGATGTGGTTCTGCCTACTTCTTTTTTCACCTTTCTCATTCACTTTCTGTCTGCCCTCCACTCTTCCTATTTTTCCCATCCTTCCTGTCACTTTATAATTACCCTTCCTTTCACTTCAGGTGGTTCTGCACTGCATGTCAAGCTTCCTATAACTTAGTAAACCATTTATAAAACAATAGGTAGTAACCATACAATCATCTAATGGGAGGATGTGGAGCCTACTAAGGTGTCCCTGATAACTAGGTGTAGAGATAGAGATGCAGCATCCCTTTGAGAACCAAACCTCCACAGTCTTGGCGAGGTGCTGTCTACCACACGGGAACTAGCTTACTGCATGGGACAGCCCTGCAGGGGCAGCTGCTTGCCTGCAGTTGATGGGTCTGCCTGGCCAGGACTGGGGCTACTTAACAACAAATATTAGAGGACATGAGTGAAATAAATGTCAAGCAACATGTCAACCTGACAGCATCACATACAGCCATCAATCATCAACTTCATTCTCTTTTTGTCATACATAACCTGGAACTGACTTACTATAATGGCAGCTGAGTGTGATAATGTCCAGCATCTTGTCAACCAAGTGGGTATTGTAAGATGCCCGTAGCTCTGGTCCTCCTTTCCCTCCAACTGCTGCAATCTCTAACAGTTCCTGGTTGATCCCTGCACCCAGGTGGAATAAATGTAATTGTACAGCATTATGTTAGGTTAAAGAAGGAAAGTTTAGCTCTATGAATATAATATTGCTTGGTTCAATATGGCTCATATCCTTGTGAATACATTACCAGACTCTGAAACCATTTAGTTAATTTATGGCAAGAATATATGATAATGTAAAGGTAATTTGGAATGAAAATTTGCATATTGAACTTAGTTAACTTCATTACAGGAAATAATTCACTATCTTGTTTACAGTAAATTTGTACCCTTCATCAGAGTACAGTTATCAGTTAGCTAGATTTCACCTACTGCATTCCTTCAGGTGGCAGTTATGCTTTCATTAATTCATTATCATATTTTTCACTACAATACAGTTCCTCATTGAGAAAACTCAGGGAAAGGGGTTTTCAGAAATTTTAATACATCATCCAAGCATTGTAAATGGTGATGAAACTTATCATTCCAAACTCAGAAAGATGAGGAAAAGATGCACTGCTTCTTGTCTCCAATTAAAACGTCTCATAAGGTACAGTCACCCACAAAAGTTGTGTCCTTTTCTCAAACCCACTAAATGTTCGACCAGGTTTGTCGAAGCTGCAGGGGGACTCACGTATATGTGGGAACAGTGTCAGGGGGGATTGGGGGTATTGGAGGTTGAGGGGGTGGTGCAGTAGTAAGCAAGTTGTATACTGCAGTCATGTTGTTGTATAGCTTCTCCTGCTCTTGGTTTTGTTCTATATAAACAATAGAGATAGAGAGGGATGATGAAAAATATATTAAATTACCACATGCTAAAACAGACAGGCAGCTTCTAAAAAATCGAGTTGGGTTGCAACAGGGAGGTTTCTCCTGCCTTCTCCACACACTGCCCGTCCACCATAATACTGCCTTGATTCCCACCAAATGACTCCTTTTCCTTGGGCAGCTGTATAGCACATAGCTGACAAAACATTATGACATAACAAAACAAAGAAAACATTGCCCCCACTGACATTATTCCCAGATACACTTGAACTTCCCTGCAGCTTCAACAAACCTGCTTGAACATTTACGGGGTTCGAGAAAAGGACACGACTTTTGTGGGCGACTGTACCAAGCACTGTAAATGGTGATGAAACTTATCATTCCAAACTTAGAAAGATGAGGAAAAGATGCACTGCTACTTGTCTCCTGTTAAAATGTCTCATAAGGTATGGTGACCTTCCCTCATAGTCATTGATATCTTGTCCACTCACTCAAAGTAGGCACACAGTGATGATCTTTTCATGCTTCCCCTAGAGCGTATGCTGGGAGTCCTCTCTTCACTGTGGTGACCTAGCATTACCACCAACCACTTCTTGTCTCTGATTCTCATTTTTTGGTCAGTGTGCTCCGCTGAGGTCTCTCTTCTTTATTTGACCACCAAGTTCTTTCAGTAAGCTTCAGAAGTCATTTAAGCTTTTTTTTCTTTCTTCTTCTTCCTCCTCTTTTTATGCTATTTGGGTAGTATTTAAACCTGAGAGGAGCCTGACTGGCCAGGAGGTGCACCTTCACCTATGCAAAACAACTTTGCATTACTATTTCCTCACGAGTTATGCTTAGTTTTCTTTCTTCGCCATTACAATTCCTACCTAGTTTAAAGGATTACAGTATTTACTTTGAATACCCATAGCCAAATTCTAGCAGGACACACATTAAAGTGCATATGTAGTGTCCAGGAGAATTGCATGGGATGTTATACCTTGCTGACTCTTAAGTCTCATGATTATTATCTTCCAGCCCTGTCACTATGACACTTTGTCTAGTCAAAAGAGATAATGGAAAGTGTACAGAGGGAAAGTGCTGGTGATGATCACATGGTTACAGCTGTAATCTACAGTGTATAAGATGTAAGATAAAGCTAGACTGGGACATGAAAAAATTTTAAGATTTGAA
Source organism: Coenobita brevimanus (assembly GCF_032717465.1). NCBI lineage: Eukaryota > Metazoa > Arthropoda > Malacostraca > Decapoda > Coenobitidae > Coenobita > Coenobita brevimanus. The sequence continues at coordinate 27,081,232 of NC_137043.1, read as the reverse complement.
TTTCATTACAAAATATTTCATTGCTTTTCCACAAGACCTACCGACACGTCATACGAGTAAAAACACCCCTGCTAATACCATGACACCTGTCATGGATATATCTCTAGCCTGTGAGACAGCTCTCCCATATTCAGTAAGGATAGTGGGTACTGGTGCCAAATCAGTGACATGTGAGGGCATGTGACATCACACAAAAGAGAAGTCTAAGGATATGGCCTGTCAAGCAAATGATTGATATCATGCCAAAGTTTCATCTCATGCCTCCAGAGCAGAACAGGGAAATGCAAAATATAATACAGTACAATGATCCCTTGGTTATAACAGTTTTCATTATCAATGCAAGATGAAAATCTGCACTCCTACCATTATAGCGCATTTCTCAGCTCAACAATACTGTTATCACACACCTGGGCAGGGCCAAGCCTGCGGCTCATAAACACAGGCCCCAAGCCCACGACATCATCACACGAGTGAGCTGTTTTCAATGGCCAGGACATTTTAGCCAAGAGTACTTGCTTTTTAATAGACCACAATATCACAACTGGGGTAGGGTAAGTATCACAAAGTGTTGCCCACACCCTGATGTTGTGAACAGCAATAACTGGGATCAAATGCTTACTAACATTTCAGTGATAGAAATTGTAGTGCTGATTTTGGTGCTTCATAAACTCGTAACATATTAATATAATTATGGATGAAGTAAGGATCAGATGGAAAGAATATTCTGAAAGCCTGATGAATGAGAACAGAGATGGCAGAGCGGCTGTAAATACGACTGTTTTGGGGGATGTGCAGAGAAGGAATGCAGTGCCAGGAAACGAAACGCTCGCTCAGGTGAAGAGTGTTGTGAAGCAGCTGAAAAATAGGAAAGCAGTTAGGGTTGATGAGATGTATGCAGAGATGATTAAGTGTTGTGGAGAGAGTGAAATGAAATGCTTGTTGCAGATATGTAAGAAGGCATGGATGAGTGAAACTGTGCCAGCAGAGTGGAAAATGGCTGTGACTGTACCCCAGTACAAAAATAAAGGTGAGCCAAGTGAGCACAAGAATTATCATTGTATACTGTACCCCAGTACAAAAATAAAGGTGAGCGAAGTGAGTGCAAGAATTATCATGGTATAAGTTTATTCAGTGTGGCAGGGAAGGTATATGGAAGAATTATTATAGAGAAAGTGAGAGAGATATCAGAAGTCCTAGTGAGTGATGAACAGGGTGGCTTTAGGAGTGGCAGAGGATGTGTGGATCAAATATTAGCAGTGAGACAGATGGCAGAGAAGGTTTGTGAGAAGGACTGTAAGGTTTTTATGGCATTCATGGATCTGGAAAAAGCATACGACAAAGTGGAAAGAAAAGGACTGTGGAAGGTTCTGTACATGCACGGTGTAGATGGTAAGCCGCTAGGTGCCCTCACGAGTTTCCATGATGGTAGTCAAGCATGTGTAAAGGTTAATGGGCATCTAAGTGAATGGTTCATGATAGATGTAGGCGTGCGACAAGGTTGTGTGATGTCCCCATAGTTGTTCAATATACATATATGGATAGGATGATAAGAGAAGTAAAAACACGAGTAATGGTGAGAGGGAAGGCATTGGTAATGAATGGTGACGGATGGAATATCCCAAATCTACTGCATGCTGATGATGCAGTACTACTTGCAAACACCGGACAAGAACTTGGAAGACTAATTCAGAGTTCTGCTGATGCCTGTAAGAGTCGTGCCTTAAGGGTTAATGTAGAAAAGAGTAAAGTGATGGTTACTGAGAGAGAAGGTGGCTTCCAGTGTGATGTTACAGTGAATGGAGAGAAACCTGAATTGGTGAGAGAATTCAAATACCCTGGTACAGTGATAGAAAAGAGAGGAAAATGTGCAAAAGAAGTAGAAAGTAGAGTGACACAAGGAAGAAAAGTATCTGATGCAATGAAAGCCTTGATAAGAAACAAAGGCTCGAGTGTTGCAGCTTGACGAGGCTTACATGAAGGAGTGTTAGTGCCAACTTTAACATATGGATGTGAGACTATGGTGTGGCATGAAAATGAAAAGCTGTGAGTAAGAGCGGTGGAGACAGGACTGCTGTGGAATGTATGTGGGGAACAGAGAGTGGATAGGATAAGAAATAATGTGATTCGTGAAAGATGTGAAGACATTTGTGGACACCAGAATAGAAGAGTGTACTGAGATGGAATGGTCATGTGGAGAGAATGGATAACAACAGAGTGGTGAAAAAGGTATATCTGAGCGAATCTGAAGGAGGGAGGAGGCGAGGTAGGCCATGGAGATGGTGGAGAGATATGGTGGATGAGTGTGTAAAAGAGTGAGGTTTGGAAGTCGGTGAGGCTAGGGAAATGGCAAGAGATCGAGCTGGCTGAATGAATTTTGTGAGGAGAAGTGCATGATCAGGGATTTGGCACCCCTTTTTAACGTGGCAGCGTCCGGATACATTTATGAGAAGCCACAGAACGTGAAGGATGTTTTTGGCGTATCCGATACAGCCAGGATCCGGGGGCTTGAATGACGAGTGAATGGAAGTATGGCCCGCTGGACTGGGCAAATTTGGGCTGTCTGGACATTGATACTCCTCACCATGCCTTAGGGTGGAAAAGGAGGTCCTGATGATGATGATGATGATATCTGTCTATCTATCTATTGCCAGACGCCTTAATCCCGTACAGGGTGGTCACAAACAAATCGCCTCCACGTTGCCCTGTCCCCCGCCATTTCACTGCCCCGCTCCCAACTCACACCCCCCTTCTCTCATATACCTGTCCACCCCATCCCTCCATCTCATCTTCGGCCTCTCACACCCTCCACCTCACTCACATACACTCTCCTTGTCAGTCTCTCACCCTCCATCCTCTCCACATACCCAAACCACCTCAGTGTGTTCCTGCTACCGTTTCCTATCACACCCACATCCACATCCACACCACAATGCTCCTTTATATCCTCATTTGACAGCCTGTCTCTCCATGTGACTCCACAGGCTCCTCTTAAATAACTCATTTCCACTGCTCTCACTCTTGACTTGTGTAATTCCAGCAAAATCCAAGCTTCACTTCCATATGTTAGAGCTGATATCACAATACTGTCATGTAGTAACTTTTTCATTTCCATGCTCACTTCCCTGTTTCTTATCACTGCTTTCAAGGAACCAGCAACCTTTCTTCCTTGTTGTACCCATTCAAGCACTTCATCCCCCCAACTTCCATCCTTACTAATCATGCACCCCAAGTACTTAAATGCAATCACATTTTCCATTTCCTCACCATCCAACCTCATTGTACATTCACTGACTTCACCTCTCTCGAAGACCATCACTTTACTCTTCCCTACATTCACCTTTAGATTCCGTTTCTTACACACTCTCCCAAACTCATCCACCAAGCCTTGCAGCTTCCCTTTGTCTTCACTCAACAACACAGTATCATCTGCAAACAACAGTACAGGGAGTTTCCAAACACCACCCTCTCTCACCAGGGTCACTCCAACATCCACTGCCCTACCTTGTATCTCTCTCATTACTCCATCCATGTACAGATTGAACAACCATGGAGACATGACATATCCCTGTTTCAACCAAACTTTCAAAGAGAAAAATTCACTCAGTTCACCATCCACATTCACTGCAGCCTTAGCACCATCATACATACTCTTCACAACATTCAACAACTTCCCATCTACCCCATATATTCTTAATACTTTCCACAAACCTTGCCTATCCACCCTGTCATATGCTTTCTCCAAAACCATGAAGGCCTCATACAGCTTCTTTCCCTTCTCTAGAAACTTTTCCACTAAAGATCTAAGAATGAATATCTGATCTACACAACCTCTTCCCTTCCTAAAGCCTCCCTGTTCTTCTCCAACTAATTCCTCTGTTCTTTTCCTAACTCTGTCAATAAGTATCCTACCATACACTTTTCCTATTACACTAAGAAGACAAATGCCCCTATTTTTTTTTTTTTTTTTTTTTTTATGCGAGGAAGAAGAAACCAAAGGCCATGAGCCCGCAGTAACAGTTCCCTCCAAGAGAAAAACAAAATACAATATAGAGCCAAATTCAAGATCAGATCATTTTGAGATGCCTGGACACACTGCGTTTGAAAGACTGGAGATCATAGGCAGCAGGAAATACAGACAGAGGGAGACAGTTCCAGAGTTGACCTGTTGCATAAATGAAAGACTGGGAGTAACGGTTAATTCTTGCATTAGAGAGTTGGACAGAAAAAGGATGAGAGTCTGCTGCCAGACGGGTGCTACGCGCCCGTCGTAGAGGTGGAGGAATGCAAGCAGACAGTTCAGAGGAGCAGTGACCATTAAGGTAGCGATAGAAAAGAGATAAAGATGCAACAGTGCGGCAAAGAGACAGAGGTTGAAGGGAGTCAGTAAGAAGAGGAGAGTTAATGAGACGAAAAGCCTTTGACTCCACCCTATTGAGAAGAGCTGTATGAGGGGAGCCTCCCCACACATGAGAGTTGTACTCCACACAGGGGCGGATAAAACCCCTGTATAGAGTCAACAATTGCGCAGGGGTAAAGAAAGAGCGGAGTCGGCTTAGCACACCCAATCTCTTGGAAGCAGATTTTACAAGAGATGTAATATGATCTTTCCAAGATAAGTCCCGAGTAAATGAAACCCCAAGCATGTTCAAGGATGATGTAGGATTAAGCTGAATATTATTAAACATTAGTGGGTATACCTGTGGAAGATTTTGTCAGGTTGAAAGGTGTAAGAACTGAGTCTTAGATGCATTAAAGACAACCATATTATTTTTACCCAAGTCAGAGATACAAGCCAAGTCAGACATTAGGTGTGCCATAGCCTCATCCCTTGTTTCTTGAAGTAACTGTTGAGATGGGCGTTGCGGGAACCGAATGGAAAGGTGAAGGGTGGAGTCATCAGCGTATGAGTGGATAGGGTTAGATGTACAGCTTAGAAGATCATTGATGAATAAAAGGAAGAGAGTTGGTGATAGGACAGAGCCCTGAGGAACACCACTGTTGATAGATCTAGGAGAAGAACGATGGCCGTCTATAACAGCAGCTATAGAACGACCAGAAAGGAAGCTAGCGATGAAGGCACAGATAGAAGGATAGAAACCGTAGGAGGGCAGTTTGGAAATTAAAGATTTATGCCAGACTCGATCGAAAGCCTTTGAGATGTCAAGTGCAATGGCAAAGCTTTCGCCAAAGTCCCGAAAGGAGGATGACCAGGAGTCTGAAAGGTAGGTGAGAAGATCGCCAGTGGAGCGTCCCTGACGGAACCCATACTGACGATCGGAAAGAAGGTTGTGATAGGAAAGATGCCTTAAAATTTTTCTATTACACCACACACTTCTTTTACCCCTTTTCCTTTGTACAAGGATATAATTATACCTGACTTCCAATCTCCCGGGACTCTACCTTCCTCCCAGGCCAATCTGCACATCTTCCACATCCATTCTGCTATTATCTCTCCCCTATGCTACAGCATTTTACCACACACTCCATCAATTCCTGGGGCTTTACCCAATTTGACTTTCTTCATTGCTTCCACAACTTCTATCCTACTGATTTCTTCCTGTCTTCTCACCTCCCTCCTTCTCCCAGCCATTCCCCAGCCACTAATACTCGCATTACTTCCATCCTATATGTTCAACAATTCCTTAAAGTGTTCTCTCCATCTGCTCACTTTTTCTCCCTTCTCCACTAGTAATCTACCATTTTTATCTTTCACTCCCCTGCTAACTTCACTGTCATCCTGTCTTACTCTCTTCACCTCTTTCCAGAACATTTTCTTACAGTCCCTCCACTTTACACTCAAATTCCTTCCAAATTCCTCATCCACTCTCTTCTTACTCTCTCTTACTAATTTTTATACCTCTCTCTTCCTTTCTACATATAACTCTCTCTTCCGCCTCTCAACTTCTTCCACGCCCCTATTTCTCATCTATTCATTGTATGCTTTCTTCTTTTGTGCCACAGCCTGTCTCACCTCTTCACTCCACCATGCTGTTCCTTGCACCTCCTTCCGTCTTCTCTTCACCCCACATACCACATCACATGCTGCACATATTTCTTCTGTGAATATCTCGCACACAGATAGGTAAACCAAAAATGACCTGGGATGAGGTCATTAAGTGTGACCTCAGGGTTAAGGGACTGAACATGGAGGCTGCCAGAGATCGAGCAGCACGGAGAGCCACCATTAGGTGACCAAGGCCAATGCATGCAAGCATGGTTGGGCCTTCTAAAATGAACGAATGCAGCAATAGGTCAACTCTGTAACTGTCTTGCTCTGTATTTCCTTCATCCCAAGACCTCCAGCTTTTCAACTGTAATGTGTCCAGGCATCTCAAAATGATCATATCTTGAATTGGGTTTTCTTTTTTTTTCCCACTTGGAGGGAACAATCAAGCAGACTTCGGGTCTTTGGGTCCTTTTACCATACATTTAAAAAGGGGAAGCCACCAGACTCATTTGTTTTGAGTATGTCTGTAGTGTAATGTTTGTGATGAGAAAAACTGGCAAGAAGATGAATACGTGCATCAACCTGGACCCACCGATGTGGTGACTTTTCACTGCTGATCTGTAATGGGGCAGCTTGTGACTGGCAGGCCATGTGAAATGGTCCACTTGAGGCTACCTAAATTTAATAATGTTATATCTGATGGCTGACTTAGTGAGAGCACAGTTTATAATGTGACATTTGTTATTTGATGCTGAACATACACCAGCTCTCAGGTAGCTGCAGGATGAGAGGTAACACCAGCCTTCACTGGAGGCATTTGTACAATTCATGTCCATGGATGGCTGAATTCATGGCACTATTTCCTACCTTCTTTCATCATGCTATGAAGTATTTATGTTTGATGCATCATCACAATTCAACTCTTGGCATTCTAAATGCTATGTTCCTTTCCTTCTCATTACCATTTAAAATGTCCGAATGATTTATAAGATCACTGAAAGCCTCTATATTCCTAAGGGTGCCTCCAAGTCCACTTACTACAAATGGAAAATGAGTTTGTGGCCAAGCAGCAACGTGTCACAACTTTAGGGAGTATTTCAAAGACATTCCACATGCCCAGTGAAGTACAAATAGCTTCCTGTTTGGCATCATGGATAAGCAACAACTCTCTCACTCCAACAGTTACTGCTGTGACAGGTGTGCATAATTATTAACCTTACTCCAAGGTGCTTCCATGACTCCAGAGTAAACAACGTAAATTCGGATACTGGTACCTCAGATTATGTGTATACAAAATATCTTCTACAAAAAACAGGAATGAAAGGCTTTATCTGTCTGTTGCCTTAAGACAGCACATCCATCACCTCAGTGTTGTGCTACTTTCAGACGACCCTTCACTCAGTGTGATGTCACGTGGTGAAAACCATTTATTATTTTGGGTGGTTACAACAACAAAATGAATGCCTAGTGGTATGGTGGGTTAAGGTTACCCAAAGTGATGTATTCCAAAGGTTTACATAGAACTAAGTGGTGGTTGGGATTTAATGCTTACACAATAAAAGTACTTCTCGGAGGCAAGTAAATGGGCACTCCTCCCTTGAATGTCTAACCTAATGGCAGAGCTCTGTGTGGTGACAATTACACTGCAGTGCAGCTGTGGGATACTGCAAAGAAATCCTTGCAGATGCAGTGCAGATGCAGTTCTATCTTCTCCACTGCAGTACATTATGTGATTTCTTGTTTTTTTAATTTTTGTCACTTCTCCCCATGCATGTATTGAATGACTCAAGCTGCACTGCATTATTATTTTAATATGCTTACTCTTGAATATATTATGTCTGAGAGCTCGAAATGTGGATATATGGCTGCAGCGTAATTGTGCAATTCTGTTTTGCAGGAGCAATGTATCGGTAGGTTCATGTCTAGCGGATGTGATGCGATTACAGTTCAAGTTGTAATGGTGCAGACCTAAGAGAGTGAGTATTTTGTAACTGCAGTAGTGTGGATGCAGCTGTTACAGTGCTGGTGTGGCGTGGGTGCAGATGCAAATACTGGAAGTGTGTAGAACTCTGCTAAGTAGCCTAGCCCCAGGCCATTACACTTCTAATGAGAAAATAAAAAATAAATTTGACTGATTGACAGGCTCTCCTCTCTTCCTATTTCTCCCATCTTTCCTGTCACTACTTATTGCTTTTCTTTCCATTACAGGTGGCTTTACATTGAGTGACAAGCCAAATGGTTTCCTGTAGGTCAAGAAACCATTTACAACGCTGGGTGGTAACCACATAACCAAACCATACGTGCTCCCTACGTGTCAAGCGAGTTGGTGGATGGTTAGTGCCCCTCCCTGTAAAACAAATAACTTGGAGTCAAATGGCCACCCCGTATGGGATTATGGCGTCTGGCAATAGATAGATAGATAGAAAGGCAGACAGATAAAGCATTTTTTTTCCTACTTCTTTGATAAGATAGCTAGGCTATATTCATATACTGTGGTGTACCGAGCTGTTTTCTGTGACCCCTCCATAAGCAAGGATTCTTGGATTCTCAGTGGATGGTGGCCAAAAGTGGTTCCAGGAAAGTCATATGCACTGAAACATCATACCAGCTGCACAGTCACACACCGTGCATCCCAGCTGAAAGTTTTGCAGGTACGTCTTACTTAACATCCCAGGTCTGGCAGGCATATTTTAGGATATTTAAATAAAAATACAGTACATGCTAGGCCTAACACTGTAGCAAATTAAAAGTGAATGGTGGATGACAGTTAGCTTTACACACTTACCATAGGAATCAGTTTCATATATCAATTTAAAAGCTAAAATGTTTTGAAGTGGGGGAATTTTGCAACCAGTGAACCATCATGGTAAATCTTAGTTAATTATTTACTGTAAACCAGTGAGTTCTCTTATGACACTATCTTTTCCCACATGAACAAATCCTCCACTGGTGGTGGCTAACAGAGAGGAATGATCATACTGCATATCAAATGAATCAATATATACTGCTGAATATTTACTTCATTAACTGATCAGTGACTGTAAAATTTTTAATTAAATATAAAAAGGCATTTTTGGTTCTTTCATAACTCTATTACTAAGATTAACTCTGTTTTTCATGAATTAGTTGTCTGTTAAGTTACTTTGCTGCCTAACTCTGTTTTTCACGAATCATTTGTCTGCTAAGTTACTTTGCTGCCAACCTCCCAAATAAACGGCACTAGAGGCTGTTGCAAATATTATACAATAAACCCTCTCTAATTCAAACCCAAATAAACTGGATATCGGTTAATTCGGATTTTTTTGACCGCCAGACAAATAATTTTATTTCGGATAGAAATACGAACTAAGCGAGACAAGTCCGAACAAGGGTTCGAGTCGGGGAATTCCTGACAAACAATGTCTCCTTGCCACGCTGCTCAGATCAGCCTGAGTCTCTCTCCGTAACAGATGTGCTTGCTCTGAGTGGTCTCCATCCTAAAACGTGACATATATTTACATGTATAATAAGGGGTTAGGTTCCAAGAGCCCCATATTTTTGGTTAAAAATATATTTAAAGACAGGTTACTATAAATATGTCTGCCGTGAGACACCCAAGACAGTGTGTTTACATATGATGTCGCCGACTGGACACATCAGCGCATTCTCACGTAACCTAACCGACTAGTTTTGCCCCCTAATACTCCCCAACAAAGTTATAACCACCAAGGATTGCCACTAAGCCTCTTGAAAGTCCTCATTACCAATCAAGAAAAAACTTCTGACCTAACCAACATGTCAATGGCCGCCCAGCATCATGCATATTTTGCCAGGAACCACTTTTGGCACATTCATTATTTAAAAAAAAAAAAAAAAAAAAAAAAAAAAAGCAGTGTGAAACTGTCATAAACAATACAGAAAAAAAAAAAAACTATACTGAAGTCGTCAGCATGGAGTAATTGCATATTTCTCACTTCTCAGATACACAAGAATGCTGTAATTGTGAATAATACACAAGTCAGCCAAGCAGTATAAAATGTATGACAGTATAATTCACAAGAACAGAAAGCACATAATTATATTACCCAACTATTTACATCAACACACAGTGTCTTCACATACCATAAGTCGAATTTTCTCGACAAAAGACTCTCAGTTGATTACAAAGGTCAGGCACAAGGCCTTTTCTTCTTCCTCTTCTTTGCACTCGTTGCACTAAAGGCAAAAACAAGAATTTTATTGCTCCTTCATCATTAACTTTTTTTTTCCAACAAAGAAACTATCCACATCGTAAAGACATCAAAATCATTTTGTCTGGTCATTTGCGTTTAAACTCCTACATCATACATCACTTCGTCCAACAATTTTACATTTTCCTTTGGAATAAATGCTTTTCTTGTGTTTACAGCACTTTCAGAGTGCTTAGACCTAACTAAAGTTAGTTTGGAACCACATGCTCAGAGTTCTGAGAGGAAATAAGGAGCAAGGATATAAGCAAAAAAACGCTTATCACAGCGACCATCCACACAACACAGGCAGGCAGTGGCATGTGGTATGGGACATGGATACAGTACTGTACTGTACTGTTCAATGCTTTTGTGAAAAAGCCATGTTTTAGTGAGCGTGGATGTGCTTTGGGGACAGAGGCAGGCATGTGCTCTGATAATTCGAATTTTCAGATATTTCGATACGTGGTTCCCCCAATTAATTTGAATTAGAGAGGGTTTACTGTGTGTCATTATCAATCACTTATAAGTAATCTGTGAAAAGTTTTACAAACGTGAAGTTTCAAGTTAAATTTATTACCAAGGTAGAGGAACAGGAAGCATCACAGGCGACCCAAGAAAGAGCCAGTGGCATCAACATCATTTACTTCCTGCCTTAAACCTCTTTCATGTAACCATTTTATGTTTTCTTTGTTTATAAAGCAGCCTATGCTCTTAGAAAGAATATCTGTAATTTTGGTGGAGTCATAGAGAAATTTCAGAAAGATACTTTGGGTCAGGCCAGAGGCTAAGTTAAAACATTATGTTTATTAAAATGAGGTAATAGGATCAGTGTCCATTACGTCCAAAAGAGTGGATCCCTAGGTTAACACTTAACCTGCGCCTATGGAGGGGTCACTGTACTTATTAATAATAATTAATGTGTAGTAAATTCTAGTAAATAATGAATGTAAAACACACACACACACACACACACACACACACACACACACACATACACACAACAGGAAATTTCTCTACTGTGCAATGAACAGTTTTCTCCCTACCATCACACACACACACACACACACACACACATACACACAACAGGAAATTTCTCTACTGTGCAATGAACAGTTTTCTCCCTACCATCACACACACACACACACACACACACACACACACACACACACACACACACACACACACACACACACACAGCAAATTTCTGTACTGTGCAATGAACAGTTTACTCCATACCATCTTCATTGCCCACAGTTGCATTGGGAAGAAGAAGAGGACACAGTGATATTAGTAAATGCCATATAAATGATGCAAACTATAAAAATAATACCATATCTAAAGAGAATTAGAAATGCTTAGCTATTACATTTAATTTTAATACATAACAGATAATTATACTATTAATATATTTAGTTGTCTTCCAAAACTCAACCAACTGAAAAAAAAAATCTATTACACACACACACACACCAGCTCAGTGGTAACACTCTCACCTACACCGCTTGCCGGCTCACTGGTAATGCTCTCGCCTAGCATCTGCAAGGACAGGGGTATGCGCCTTGTTTGGAATAAAAAAAATTACATTGTCGAAGCCATTGGTCACTGTCCTCCTTGAGCAAGAGGAAGGGTGTGCGAGTGTGTGAAGGTCATGGCTTTGCCCTTAGATCGGACTATATGTGCTCTCAGCTCTCTTCCGGGAGGGTAAAATGTTGATGATCACAACCATCACGTGATCCTGACCGACCCGGTGAATTACAAACACAATGAATATGTACACATACAATGAATATGTACACATACAATGCACATTCACACAAAATGATGCATAATGCACATATGCATATGTACATATGTACACATACACACACAGGTCGCCGGAAGAGACGGAGCTCTTCCTGGATTGTGGGGAAATATAGCTGAATCAGCAACGAAAAGACCAGCCTATCATGATTACGTGAATAAATGCGTGAATGGTGGTCCTGTCGGTCAGTAGTAAAAAAAAAAAAAAAAAAAAAGTTTCGATCATAAGGAGTACAAGATATAGTGCAAACAGAAAGTCTCCATATGGTTGCATCATGGCAAAAAGGGACAGTCCTTTGTTCACAAATGGAGAGAGGGATTTTGTGGGCTTCTCCCAAGATGATGTGGGAAATGGAAGTACTAAGCTGAACAACCAAACAAGTGTAGCAGGAGTAGAGAAAACAGCAGAGAGGAATGTCCAGGAGTTAAAAAAGGTATGGGCAGTAATTAGAGAGTTACAGGAACAGACCTTAGAGCAGGAGAAAGAAATCAAAGTTCTACAGAATAAACAGGAAAATGTTTGCACATGCAGCGATGAACAAGAAAGAGAAGTCACAGAATTAAAAGTGAGTAATGAATCTGCCTCAAGCGGTAGAAAAAGAGGTTGGAAGAAGAAAGGGATGGGATGAAAAGTAAACCAGATGAGTATGAATCCAAATAACGGATGCAAGTTGAGCAAATTAACCCCTTAACCGCGGGGCGTCTTGGGAGCAAGGGATCATACCGCGGGGCGTCACTTTTGTGATTCTGTGTTATTTTGAATTCGCCTGGGCTTTCAAGTGGTGGCTTGTATCATCTATCAGTACTGCCAATGTCCAACACTAGTCAGCACTCCTGATCTCATCTGCACTCCCATCCATTGTTGACCATTTAGCCATTTCTCCCCGTTCTTGATTCCCCTCCCTACCTCCCCTCCATTACCCTATCCTCTCGCCTGACCAGCAGTGCTACGCTAAGTAAATCTTCCCTGGAATTTTCCACTGATTTCATCCATTCAAATAAGCCCTATGACCTATTCTTATACCAAATAATATATACAAGAAAGAAATAAGGTAAGTGAGAGTGCCATACACCTAGAATTGGCTAATTATCACCTGACAACACCTCACGTGCACTCGTTCGCTAATTTTCGCCGTTTATATCCCCTTGAAATATGCTGTATAATCTATTTTCGTAATAAAAATATATATAATAAAGGAAGGGAGAAGCCTAAGTGATATTTACATTCACCTGGAACTACCTAATTATTGCAGGCCACCACACTGTATTCTACGCTAAGTAAATCTTCCCTGGAATTTTCCACTGATTTCATCCATTGAAATAAGCCCTATGCCCTATTCTTATACCAAATAATATATACAAAAAAGAAATAAGGTAAGTGATAGTGCCATACACCTGGAATTGGCTAATTATCACCTGACAACACCTCACGTGCACTCGTTCGCTAATTTTCGCTGCTTATTTCCCCTTGAAATATGCCGCATAATATACTGTAGTAATAAATATACATATTAGGAGGGAAGGGAGAAGCCTAAGTGATATTTACATTCACCTGGAACTACCTAATTTATTATGTATCGTCTTGGTTTCCTGCCAATCATTACATTGCTATATATTAGCTGGTCTCACAAGGCTGAAGTTGGTAGTATTGCACTCACCCTAGCCAGGTGGCAGGAGGCCACCACTATCAGTTCACTGTCGTCTTTCAAAGTGAAAGTACGTCTGATTCGCTCCTGCTAACTTCCGCCGCTTTTTAGCCCCATGCAAAAGGGCCCTGTGACCTTTACCCCCTACTAAACCTTGTGTGGAAAGAGGTAAAGGGCTGACAATTGATAAAGAGTGACTACGATCTTTCTATTGAGTAAAACAGTGCAAGTGGAATTGTAAATAATGTGTAAATAATGTGTAAACAGCAAGTGAAAGCAATGAATGTAAATATAAGTGAACAGTGGAAAATAGTTTTATAAGTTACTTCAAGTGACAGTGCATAACACAATGTAAATAAAATAGAAATGTAAATAATGTAAATAAAATAGAGAATGTAAATAGAAACGTAAATGAGTAGTATTATAAGAATACGAGTATATATACTAGGAGTAATGAAAGTGAAAGTTTCACTCTAGCATGTATGAATACTATAAGTAATGAGAGTGAAGGTGAAAGTGACATTCACTCTCAATGCTAGAATACAGGACGAGAAAGTGAATGCTACGTATTTTACTGAAAGAAATTGAATGCCTACAGTGACAATAAACTACTATTACTGAAGGAAACTTATGGATAAAGACTGTACATATATATAGGTGTTATATAGTAACAGAAATATAAACTGTGAGTGTTTTTATGAATAATAAATGACAGAACACCAGCAGCGAACTAGAGCAAGTGGGAAGGTCATATGCCCTCGTAATTTTCATTGCTTTCAGTGTTTTTTTTTTTGGAGTATGGATTCCAAACTATTTGAGAATCATAGAATAGTGTTTCTAGTGATAATATCAGGCTGTGGTAATCATATTACGGGTTGTCGGGAAGTGTAAAGTGGAGACTTTGTTACCCAACTTCAGAGGTCCCCACAAGTCCTACGGTACTCGACGAAGGCTCAACAAACACCCTAGGAGAAAGCAGAAGGTATGTGCCATAAGAATATGTGATTTTCATATTCTAGGACTAATAACTGATTTTTGGCAAATATTTTTAGAGAGTCTGTCGGAGCGCGAATATGCCCGCGGGAGCCGCAAGAAAAAGCAAAACAAGCCCGCGGTTAAAGGGTTAAGGAAATCAAGGAGCAACATAAGGGGTGGAAGAAAATTCAAGAGGAAGGAAATGTAAATTTGAAAGAGATTACAGAACAACAAAGCAAGGAAAAGGTGGAGAAGGAAGTGGTTAGGGTACTCAGAAGTAGAGAATCTTTAGTCAGGGATGTAGCAGATAAGAAAAAAATGTGTAATAATTTCAGGAGTAAAAGAAATACGTATGACAGTAACATCAGAAAGAGAGAGAGAAGAACAGAGTATGGTTATAGAAATAATATCAGTAATTATGGAGGGAAACAACGAAACTCAAGAAGAGACTGAATAAGTGTTTAGGTTAGGAAAGTACGAGGAAGGAGGGGCAAGGCTATTGAAGGTAAAATTTTAAGTCGCAGGCAATGGTAAACAAAATCATCAATAGAACAAGGAAATTATCAAAGAAGGGTTAAAAAATGTTTGGATAAGGAGAGATGCAAATGAGCAAGAAAGAGCTAAAATAAAGGTGTTAGTAAAGGAAGCGAAGACAAAAAATGAACAGAGAACGGAGAAAGAGAAGATAGTGTTTTATTGGAGAGTTATGGATCTGAAATTGAGGAAGTGGTGCCAATAGAGAGAAGGAGAGAAGAGGGTATAAAAAACATCAAAAATAATTTGAAGGTGACGTATACTAATGCTGATGGTTTAATACTGGCAAGGGATCAACGATTTCTTGAGGGTACTTGAATCTGATGTTATGTACTTTGTAGAGACCAAGGTAAGAGAAGATACTGATGTTCATATGGGAGATGGTAAATACAAACTGCGGAGAAGAGACAGAAAAGAAAAAAACGTGAGGAGGAGTGATAATAGCAGTAAAGAACAACATAAATGTAGATACCGTGGAAATGGGAGAAGGCAGGGCTGAAGTGATAAATATGAAGTTAGAAACTGGACAGGATAGCAAGAGAGATACGGCAGTAGTGTATGCTCCCCCTAAGATAAGAGCATGGAATGATGATGAATACCAGATGTTGTCAGACATGGCTAGTTATTTACAGAAAATGATTGAGAAAAGCAACAATATAATTTTAATGGGTGGCTTTAACTGTAAAGCAACAATATAATTTTAATGGGTGGCTTTAACTGTAAAGAGGTGAAGTGGGAGGAATGGGATTCGGGAGGCAGCAAAGATTCGTAGGGCACTATATTACCAAATATAACAATGAACAATGTGATGACGCAATGGGTCAAAGAAGAGACACAGTTCCGAGGTGAGAACACACAGCAAGATTAGACTTACTGTTTACCAAAGAACCTGATGTAACAGAATCTTTGAAATATGTGTCCTTTAGGAAAAAGTAATCATGTGGTCATTGAGTTCCAGATGATAATAGGGAACATGGTGCCAAGAGATGAGCTCTATAGGCAGGGGAGATACAACTTTGGGAAAGCAAACTTTACAGGATTGAGAAAATTTTTCGAAAATGCGGATTGGAGAAAATTCAGAGAAACAAGAGAGATACAGAGGAAATGGGCTATCATTCTAGACCTCTATAATTCAGGAGTGGAAAAATTTGTGCCAAGGGTATGGGGGAAAGAAAACATGAAAAAGGAGTGGTTTAATAGAAGGTGTATGATAGCAAAAAAAGAGAAAGACACTGCGTGGAACAAATGGAGAAAGAGAGAGAACAACAGAACAAAGGAAGAATATAAAAGAACTAGAAATGAATACACAAGAATACATGGAGAGGAAGAAAGGAATTTTGAAAAAGGTATAACAGATAAATGCAAGAATGAACCCAAACTGTATTATATAATTGTCAATGGCAAACTGAAACTAAAGGTTGGAATCACCAAACTGAAAGTAGAAGGCGAGGTCTATAAAGATGCAGCAATGCAAGCTGAAATAATGAACAAGTGTTTCCAATCAGTTTTCACTATTGAAAAGGAGTTTGTGGAAAGGGAGGGAGTGACTAGAAATGCAGTGATAAAAGATATAAAAGTGGAAGTACAGGACATGTATAAGTTACTGGAAACTCAAGATGTAAGGAAAGCCCCAGGACCAGATGGAATCTCTAATTGGGTATTGAAGGAATGCAGAGAACAACTGGTGGATAAGATTCACAGTTTAATTGTAAGTTCTCTAGAGGAGGGGAAAGTGCCTCAAGAATGGAAGAGGGCAATGTGGTACTGATTTATAAGGAAGGAAACAGGGAAGAACTCCTGAATTATAGACCAGTGTCCCTAACCAGTATGGTCGCAAAATTGTGCAAGAGAATCCTGAAAGATAGATGGATAAAATATCTGGAAGAGATGAATATTTTGGCTGAAAGTCAGTTTAGATTCAGAAGTGGAAGTCATGTATTTCAAACTTGTTGAGCTTTTACTCAAGAGCGATTGAAGTGCAACAGGAGAGAGATGGTTGGGTGGATTGTGTGTATTTGGATTTGGAGAAGGCCTACCACAAGGTATCCCATAAGAGACTAATGTGGAAACTAGAGCATATAGGAGGACTGAAGGGGAACCTCCTGGAATGGATCAGAGGCTTTTTGAGAGAAAGACAAATGAGGACAGTAGTAAAGGATAGGGTGTCTGGATGGAGGGAAGTAACAAGTGAAGTCCCACAGGGCTCGGTGTTGGCACCAGTAATGTTCCTGATTTACGAAAATGATATGGTAGATGGAGTGAACAGTTATGCAAGTCTGTTTGCTGATGATGCAAAGAACTTGAGGAAGGTAGAGGTTGAGGAGGATTGTAAAATGCTGCAGGAAGATCTGGATAGCATACACGATTAGAGCCAGATGTGGGAAATGAAATTCAATGCAAAGAAATGTAAAATATTGGAAATGGGTAAAAGTACCAAGAGGCCATCACTGAATTATTTGATGGGTAATGAACCAATCACAAAAGCGAGAGAAGAGAAAGATTTGGGAGTGCTGGTCCAGGATAATTTGTCACCTGAAGAACATATTAGCAAGAGAGTTAGAGAGAGATATAAACTCTTAACTAACATAAGAGTAGCATTTCATTATATGGATAAGGAGATGATGAAAAAATTGATGGTGGCCATGATTCACCCCAGGTTAGAATATGCAGCAGTAGTGTGTTCCCCACACACACACACACAAAAAAAAAAAGATATAAACAAGACTGAGAGAATACAATGAACAGCAACCAAGATGGTCCCCAGTCTGGCAGATCTGACGAACAGAGAGAGGTTGGAAAAGCTGGATTTGCCTTCCTTACAGAAAAGAAGAAAGATGGATGATATGATTGCAGTGTTCGGGACCATGATGGGAGTAGACTAAACTGACAGAGAAGATCTGTTTGTATGGGACAAGAGGACACGGAATGAAATTGAAGAAGCCAAGCTGCTTGAAGGATATCAAGAAATATAGCTTTCCTTACAGATGTATAGACCTGTGGAATAGCCTGGATAAAGAGATTGTCCAGGCTAAAAACTTAAACGAGTTTAAAGCTAAATGTGACTTTTTGAGAAACAGAGGTGGGATCCTATGAGCATAGCTCATTTCCTGTGTAGCACAATTAGGTAAATACAATTTGGTAAATACACACACACACACACACACACACACACACACACACACACACACACACACACACTGCAAACTACATACCACACACACAGACTTGTCAAAAATGGCATTATTCCTGAGGAAGATGTGAAGCTCATGCTAAGGAACACAGGGGTTTTTGAAACAATAGCCTTCAGGACCCATCTCAATTTCTGATATCATACAGGGGATCTAACCCTATAAAGAGTACATATCTCAAGTGGAGGGAGTTCACTATACATGGCACCTCTCATCAATCCCTTCTCCTCACTGATACCAACCTCTCTTTACTTCCACTACAGTACTCTCTCTCTCTCTCTCTCTCTCTCAAAACAGCAACTATTCATGTTTATGCTATATCTCACCATTACAAATGACTCTGTAATAAAAAAGTTAGGACTTTAACACCATTAACAATGATGATGATGATAATTAGACAGGGTAGATTTAATCCATCCATACATCATCCAATCCTATGTTGCCCCATGAGGAGCGGAGGAGCCCGGGGTTAGGCAAGTTGGTCCTGACATTTGAGTAGATTAAGAAAATAATAATAAGTACCAATGAAATGCATCAAACAATTTTTTTCCATACAATTTCTTCCTATTACTTCTACTTCCTATATCGTTTGTGCTCTTCTCTCTTGTGCTCTTCTCTCCTCATGCTACCTTCATGCTATTTTGCCTTTTCTTCTGTTCTCAGTCTCACCTGGGTTGTGTCCAAGAGCATACAATAAACAGAGGGCAAACAATGCAGCATAGTCATCCCCTGTACAGTCGAGAGCAGAGATTGTAGACTGAAGGAAAGGTCGTGCTGCCAAGGTGCATTCTGTCTGACCAGGGTCAACCATCCCTCCCACACTGCCACACCTGTTGGGGGTGCAAGAGAAATTTTGGATTTAGCTATATCTGCAACTTCAGTCCAATTACATGCTGGTATTGTACTTTTAATTTTATTCTTGCTACTACTTGATCACCTTCTTAATAAAATTATCTGAAAGTGACAAGAGTAAAAACTAATAAATGTCATATAACAAATGGGATTAATGAGTTATTAAATACTGGTGTTCACACTGTTACAATAAAATACTTTCCAAAATACAGAACCTTTACAAATAAATTGCTCCCAACAGTTGCTGAAAATTATGTATTAACTTGTGACAGTGCTATAGTTTCACCATAGACTCTTTTTACGTGGCAGAGGCAGATCCAGGAATAATCTAAGAGTGTTGCCATACACCTTGTCATGATAAAAGACATATATATATATACAGTAACCCCTCCAATATCCGGATCAATAGAGCCATAGGCAGGTCCGGATAGTGGTCCTGTCCGGATATTGGGCCCCAGCTTATGGACTAGTACTTACGGACCCTAACTCTGAAAAACACCTATACAACTCCCTCTGGACATGCATAGCACCTATTTAAGACCCAAATCACACCAATAAGGGACATAAAAGACTGAAATAAATGCAAAAGAACCATAAAATGAGGTTTTAGAGGTGAGTTTATACAATATTAAACATTCTTGGTACTTACAAGTCCCTTGGTCTTGGACTGGTTTGAACCGCCAGTTTGCAGTCCACAGTTAATCCTCTGCACTCTAAATTCTAATTTCTTAACACTGCACAACACTGTAAATTCCTGTGTGTTCTAGTGGCAAGGTATTGCAGTTTATTCACTGTTTATTCACCAAAAACAAGCACCTGTGGCTTGCACTGTTATGAGTATCTGCTCTCCATCGGAGTTAAGCTGTGACTGTTGATGTTGGTGGGGTAACAGAGTTGCCAGATCGCAACAGCCACATTACCAATCTCCTCAACTTTCATTGTCAAATATAACTTTTCATTACCAAATTCGTAAAGCTAGCATATATTCTTCACTAATTATATATACAAGTGGAAATACATGTAATCACTCTCCTTATAACTAACACCATGTTGATTATTTTCACACTATGTAGGGTAGCAGATTAATCAGAGAGAGCAAACAATCCACCATCTCCATCCTGTGTATCCTCATACATGTGAAAAATCCATTTGGTAATGCATTATTCTAAAGCATTACCAAACGAATTTTTCAGTACCAAATTGGCCCACACTTGGTAATGAAAAATAACAAATGGCAACCTGACAGGGGAGGGGGGAGGGGGAGGAAGGAAGGGGTGAAGGGACCATGGTGTAACAGCTGTTTGGCGCCAGGCGGGAATTTCAAATTATGGGAGGGAAAAAAGTCAGATTTTTTTCGAATTTTTTGCAGTTTTTGGCCCATTTTGGGAATATTGGATCCCAGGAGGATTATGTCCGGTTAGTGGGGATGTTCGGATATTGGGCGTTCGGATATTAGAGGGATTACTGTATATATATATGGGAAAATAAAAGAAAGATATGGAGCTCACTACAAGTTACAGTAACAAAAATAGAATACCCAGTAGCTGAGACTAAACACTGCATTCTTAATACATCTTTATTCATCTTTGCACATAGAGATATATGTAAGGAAGAATGCTGTGTTCTAAAATATGAGGCATTCTACTGCACTGTGGAAAAAAAAAAAAAAAAAAAATTACATAGCCATATACAACAGTAACAAAGCACAAATTCATTCAGTTAATTCTAAATGGACTCTGATCGACAGTGGTTTTCAGAAATATCCCATCTTGGTGGCACATTAGTGAACTGCATAAGCCTTCTATTAACAAATGTGTGGGTTCATTTTATAGCTATCTATCTATCTATTGACAGACATTTCAATCCCGTAAGGGGTGACCACAAACAAACTGCCTCCATGTCGCCCTGTCCCCTGTCATTTCATTGCCCTGCTCTCTGCTCACACCTCCCTCTCTCATATACCTCTCCACTCCATCCATCCACCTCATCTTTGGCCTCCCCCTCCCTCTCCCCCCTTGCACCTCACTCGCATACACTCTTCTCATCAGTCTCTCGCTCTCCATCCTCTCCACATGGCCAAACCACCTCAATGTAGTTCTCCTAACACTTTCTATCACATCTACATCCACACCACAACATTCCTTCACTTCCACATTTGTCAATCTGTCTCTCCACATAACTCCACATGTTCCTCTCAAATAACTCATTTCCACTGCTCTCACTCTTGACTTGTGTCCTTCCAACATGGTCCAGGCTTCACGTCAATATATTAGGGTTGGTATCACAATACTGTCATGCAGCGACTTTTTTACTTCCATGCTCATTTCCCTGTACCTTATCACCGCTTTCAAAGACAGAAATTTTTCACCCTCTAAACTTCCATCCTTACTCATCACATTACCCACGAACTGTACTTAAATGCACTCATTTTCCAGTTTCTCCTCATCCAACCACACTGTACATTCACCGACTTCACTTCTCTCGAAGACCATAACTTTACTCTACCCTACATTCACCTTTAGATTCCGTTTCTTACACACTCTTCCAAACTCATTCACGAAGCCTTGCAGTTCCCCTTAATCTTCACTTAACAATACAGTATCATCTGCAAACAACAATACCGTACAGGGAGTTTCCAAACACTGCCCTCTCTCATTAGGGTTGCTCCAACATCCACTGCCCTACCTTGTACCTCTTTTATAACCCCACCCATAAACAGACTGAACAACCATGGGGACATACACATCTCTGTTTCAATCCAACATTCAAATAGAAAAATTCACTCAGTTTACTATCCACCACGCACTGCAGCCTTAGCCCCCTCATACATACTCTTCACGGCATTCAACAACTTCCCATTTAATGCATTTATTGTCAATACTTGCCACATTCCCTGTCTATCCACCCTGTCACATGCTTTCTCCAAATCCGTGAAGGCCGCATACAACATCTTTCCCTTCTCCAGAAACTTTTCCATTAAAGACCTAATAATGAATATATGATCTACCCAACTTCTTCCTAAAACCTCCCTGTTCTTCTTCAACTAATTCCTCTGTTTTTTTCCTAACTCTGTCAATAAGTTTTCTGCCATATACATTACCTATGACACTAAGAAGACAAATGCCCCTATGATTACCATTCACTTCTTTTTGCCCTTTTCCTTTGTACAGGGGAATAATTATACCTGACTTTCAATCCTCCAGGACTCTACCTTCCTCCCAGGCCAATCTGCAAAACCTCCTTATCCATTCTACTACTGTCTCTCCCACATGCTTCAGCAGTTCACCACATACTCCATCAATTCCTGGGGCTTTCCTCATTTTGACTTTCTTTATTACTTCCGCTATTTCCTCCCTACTGATTTCTTCCTCTCTTCTCACCTCCCTCCTTCTCCCAGTCATTCCCCAGCCAATTATACTCATACTACTTTTATTCTCTATGTTCAGCAATTCCTTAAAGTGTTCTCTCCATCTGCTCACTTTTTCTCCCATCTCCTCTTGCAATCTACCACTTTTATCTTTCACTCCCCAATTTACTTTTTTACCACCCTGTCCAACTCTCTGTACCTCTTTGCAGAACATTTTCATACATTCCCTCCATTTTACACTCAAATTCCTGCCAAATTCCTCATCTGCTCTCTTTTTACTCTCTCTTACTAATCTTTTCATCTCCTTCTTCCTCTCTATATATAACTCTCTCTTCCTTCTCTCATTTTCCTCCACGCTCCTGCTTCTCATCCACTCACTATATGATTTCTTCTTTTGCACCACAGCCTGTCTCACCTCTTCATTCCATCATGCTGTTCCTTGCACCCCCTTCTGTCTTCTCTTCACCCCACACACCACTTCACTTGCTGCACACATTTCTTCTGTGAATATCTTGCACATACCTTCTATGTCCTCCAATTGCTCCAGATTATATTTACCCAATCATTTCTCCACTTCTATCTTATATTCTGCCTTTTTCCCATCCTCTTGCAACCTATCTATTTAAATATTTTATTTTAATTACAGTACAGGCAAGTCCCGGTTAATAAGCAACCACTTAACGAGAATACGCAAATACGAGGTCTTGAAATTTGCACCACCGCCTGTTTAATGAGCACATGGAATACCCCCAAATCCCAACTTACGAGAATCGATACAAAAGTCGCGCCGCAGCTGTCTGCCATGTATATCTAGCATGCTAAATTAACACGGCGAACAGCTGCAGCACCACTAGCTAAGAAACAAGTCGCACGCTAACTCAGCGAGCCTATTCCCATCTTATCTTCATAAACATTCTTCCAGCCAAGCTTGCCCAGTCAAGGTCGGTCTTGATGTATGCTTTTTCTCTGTGCCCAGCATTTCAGGTGTATTACCCTATTGTATTAACCCCTTATTCCAACTTAAAATGATCAGAAAATTAGTTTTGGTGGTTTTGGGAGGCTGTTTGGAGGCCTTGCTCCCTAACCCTATTTTTCCTGTCAGTAGTAGTAGTAGTAGTTCCTAGGCAGTCTGGCCGAACAGCCCTGAGTCCCTTAGGAAGGCCATGGCCAAGACCGGGCTTTCCCACAGTGCTCTCAAAGAGTGTATGTTGTTGGCATAGGTGATTGTGTGCAATGCAGTCTTCCATAATGTGCTTAATAGTATAGGGTGCTGTGCTGCATCCTGGACAGGCATCAGCAACGGAGTCATCCAGCCCCTTCTGGTAGCTTAAGAGGGCTGGATGGTGCCCACATCTCAGCCTGGCCAAGTGGACCCTGCCCTCATGAAGGAGATAGGATTCAGAAGGGTGGATGTCAGGAGGCCGTGCATGCAGCTGTGTGTTGTCTTTAAGTGACTGAATGGAGCAGCGAGTGATCTGAGTGTGGATATGCTTCTGGAAGGGAAAGAAGTTGTATGCGACTTTCATGGATTTGGAGAAAGCATATGACAAGGTGGATAGACAAGGATTGTGGAAAGTGTTAAGAATATATGGAGTAGATGGGAAGTTGTTGAATGCTGTGAAGAGTATGTACGATGGTGCGAAGGCTGCAGTGCGTGTGGATGGTGAACTAAGTGAATTTTTCTCTTTGAAAGTTGGGTTGAAACAGGGATGTGTCATGTCTCCATGGTTGTTCAATCTGTACATGGATGGGGTAATAAAAGAGATATAAGGTAGGGTAGTGGATGTTGGAGTGGCCCTGGTGAGAGAGGATAGTGTTTGGAAACTCCCTGTACTGTTGTTTGCAGATGATACTGTGTTGTTGAGTGAAGACGAAGGGGAGCTGCAAGGCTTGGTGGATGAGTTTGGGATAGTGTGTAAGAAACGGAATCTGAAGGTGAATGTAGGGAAGAGTAAAGTGATGGTCTTTGAAAGAGGTGAAGTCAGTAAATGTACAGTGAGGTTGGATGGTGAGGAATTGGAAAATGTGGGTACGTTTAAGTACTTGGGTAGTGTGATGAGTAAGGATGGAGGTTTGGAGGGTGAAGTGCTTGAAAGGGTACAGCAGGGAAGAAAGGTTGCTGGTTCTTTGAAGGCAGTGATAAGAAACAGGGAAGTGAGCATGGAAGTGAAAAAGTTACTACATGACAGTATTGTGATACCAACTCTAACGTACGGAAGTGAAGCTTGGACGTTGTTGGAAGGACACAAATCAAGAGTGAGAGCAGTGGAAATGAGTTATTTAAGAGGAGCCTGTGGAGTCACATGGAGAGATAGGCTGACGAATGAGGATATAAAGGAACATTGTGGTGTTGATGTGGATGTGATAGGGAACGTTATGAGGAACACACTGAGGTGGTTTGGCCATGTGGAGAGGATGGAGGGTGAAAGACTGACGAAGAGAGTGTATGTGAGTGAGGTGGAAGGCGGAAGAGGGAGGGGGAGGCCGAGGATGAGATGGAGGGATGGGGTGGAGAGGTATATGAGAGAGGGGGGTGTGAGTTGGGAGCAGGGCAGTGAAATGGCAGGGGACAGGGCGACTTGGAGGTGATTTGTTTGTGGCCACCCCAAACAGGATTGAGGTGTCTGGCAATAGATAGATAGATAGATTGAAGCTGGTCTGAGGTGGGCGAGGGGGGAGTGATGACAGTATTTGTGTATGGTATCGTGTGCTGGGTATTGTTTTAATGTTCCTTTGTGTGGGTGGATGTGCAGCCATGTAATATAGAGGATGTTGTGGTTTTGTGGAGGCTACAGCAAGAAACTGGGTGCCTCTCATATCTAGGTGATACTTGACTTTGAGGACTTTTGTTTCTTGATGTAGGTGGTATGTGGGTGTAGTAGCTGTGCAGCCTGTGATTATTTTTAGGGCCTTGTTCTGAATGGTCTGTAGAGTGCTGTAGTGTGTTTTGGTGAGGTTAGAAGCCCAGGCAGGGCTTGCATAATTCATCATTGAAAGTATGTATTGTTTGTATACTGTGGTGGTGGTTTCTTAGTTGTGTCCGAATGTTTTATGGGCAAGTGACCTCAAAGCACTGAGTCTTGGTGTTATTTTATTTTTAATGTTTGTGATGTGTTGTTTAAATGACACTGATGTATTGTATGTTACACCAAGGATTGTGTGTGTGTGTGTGTGTGTGTGTGTGTGTGTGTGTGTGGTAGGGGAGTGTTGTTTATGATGAGGTGTGGAATGTGACTGTGTTCTGATGTCCAGTTTGTGAGAAGGGTCGTTGTTGATTTGGCTGGGGCTATTTTGAGCCTGTTTGTGGTGAACCACTCATGTAGTGTGTTAAGGTAAGGTTGAATGATGTGTGCAGCTGTGTTTGTGTATTGGTGCGTACATGTAAGTGTTATATCATCAGCATAAGAAGCTATGTGTATCTGCGGTGTGTGGGGTGTGGGTATGTCATGCATATATAGGTTAAAGAGAGTAGGGGACAAAGCAGATCCTTGGGGGACGCCATTTGTGAAGTTTCTGATGTTAGAAGACTGACCAGCAAATGTTACGTGTGCACATCAGCCTGCTAAGTAGTTTGTCAGCCATCTTTTTGTGTTATTGTGCATGTTTGTGTTGAGTTGTTTGTTTGTGAGGTTGTGGCAGGGGATGGCATCAAAAGCTTTGCTAATGTCTAGTGTGATTAGGAGTGTTCTGTGTGGTGGCCTAGCTGAATTCATGCCATTGAAAACTCTCTGTGTAAGGTCTGTAAGAAGGGTGTTTGCGGAGTGTAGTGGCCTAAAGCCATGTTGTGACTGGGCTAGGGGAATCTGAGGTGTGACTAGTTGTAGTACCAGTCGTTCAGTGACTATAGAGGGGGTGCAGAGGAGTGTGATGGGGTGGTGTGAGGAGGGTAACATGGGGTCTTTGTTGGGTTTAGGGATAGTGATGATAATGCCATGCTTCCAGATGTTGGGTATTATGTTGTGTGGGTAGCTGCAGTTTGATATGTTGGTGAGTGCTTGTATGCCTTGTGGTCCAAGGTGTTTATGGTGAATATTGCTTATGTTGTCTGGTACACAGGCAGATGAGTGCTTGAGGTTGTTAATGATATGCTTCGTCTGGTTGTAAGTGAAAGGTGCGTAGTCTGGGCCTCTGGGGAACTGTCTCTTACGTCGGATGATACGTCGGTCTTCAGGATGGGGGTTTAGATGGCTGATTTGTGAAAAGTGATTGATGAGAGCATTTGCTTGTTGTTTGTTTGAGAGTATGGTGTCTGTTGATGGCAGCGTGTGATTGTGTGGAGTTGCTGTTGGAAAGTTTGATTCTGTTTAGTGTTTTGTAGAGTTTGCTGATGTTTGTTTTGTGGTCAAGTGTTTGGAGGTAATTTTTCCAGTTTAGTGTTTGCTGTTCTGATATTTTATTGTTTATTTGAATGTTGAGTTCTTGTATTTGTTGTACGGTGTCTTGTGTATGGGGTGTTGGGGAGTGTCGCAGTGTGTCCCCTTGTCTGATGAGGCCTTGAATTTCTGGTATGAAGTTGGGGTTGTGTCTCTTTCTGTTGCCTCTAGGGATGTCTTTTGTCTGCATTTTGTATAATTGTACTGAGAGTGTGCACAGCAGTGTTGATGTTTGTGATGGGTGTATTGTTTAGTATTTTAAAATGTTGTTCTGTTTCAGTGACAAAGGCCTCCCAGTTGGCTCTCTTATAATTAGTGTATGTGTGTTTGTGGCCAGCTGGGGTGATTCTCATTTGGTAGTGATGATGATTGGGAGGTGATCAGAACCTAGGGTTTTGACCACTCTCCATGATGTAGTGGGGGTGAGGTTTGGGGAGCAGGTGATGTCTGGAGATGATGGGAGGAAGAGGGCTTGGTGTGGGATATGGGTATGTTGGTCTAGATTGTTCAGTATGAAAAGATGGTCTGTCTGGGATTGTAGTAGCAGCCATCTGTCTGTGTCAGGGTTGTTGACATGCCAGGCCGACGACTTGGCACTGAAATCCTGTAAGTTCTTCACTTCGTTTAACGAGTATTCGGCTAACGAGCAAAATCCTTGCTCCCAATTGGCTCGTAAGTTTGGGACCCGCCTGAATTCAATTTTCTCTTTCTCAGAACCCTCTCCTAAGTTTATGATACTTAGTTTTTTCAACCACAGGGGTGTTGCCCAGGCAACTAGGGAAAATGCCCCTGGATCTGCCTGAGTGATATTATGAGACTGGTTATCAAACTTACAGCCTCAAACCATTATTATGGTAATATCATCCTGCATTAATGGTACCCAGCTGTCTACAGCCAACAAAAACACAGTATAGCAATTCATCTATTAACATATATCCATACTGTACATTTAACACTATGATGCTGCTTACCTACACATGAACATATCTCACAATACACGTTGGTGACACTTCATCACCGCACATCCGAGATATATGAGAGATCATGGTTGATATAACTCACGCTAGGATTTAACTCAACATATCAACTATAGTATTTCTTTAGCATTTTTAGAGTCTTATGTAATATATATACCCACAACCATTCACAATCACAAATTTTATTTGCAGCGTTATATGTGATTTCTCAGTTTTCGTTTTCGTTTTTAAAGGCTCCAACATGCTTGCATGTGTCGGCCTTGGTCACCTAATGGCGGCTCTCCATGCTGCACGATCCATTGCAGCCTCCCTGTTCAGTCCCTTAACCCTAAGGTCACACTTAATGACCTCGTCCCATGTCTTTCTCGGTCTACCCCTCATAACCCCACCCCCAATATTAACACTTCTCACCTTCCTCACCCAACTATCATCCCCCATCCTCTCCACATGTCCAAACCACCTCAATCTACCTCTCCTCATCACAACACCAATACACTCCAGTCCCATCCTACCTCTCAACTCTTCCATTGTAAACCCAGCCCCTCCAGGCCTTGGACGCAGGGACGCACTGCACATCCACCTAATCATTGTCATTTCTGTACGTCTGAGCCGGCGAATGTCTTCCTCCTTCACTGCCCAGGTCTCACTGCCATACAGCATTACACTCCTAACACACGCTGCATACAAAGACCCCTTAGCACGTAGGGAGAGCCCCCTCAATGTCAGGAGAGGCAAGAGCTCCCTGAACTCCTTCCAACCACTTCTCACCCTAGCCACAGAGCTAGCTCCAGCCCCACCTCCAGCACACAACATGTCTCCTAAATAACAAAACTCTTCCACACACTCAAGAGATTCACCAGCAAGTTCAATTCTTTCACGTCTGACGATCTCCACCTGCTCACCCCGGCACACCGTACACATAAAATCAGCATTATCTCGCAGTCTACCTCTGATACCACTACATCTCTTATGCACCCATTTATCACACACACCGCACAAGATGGAATTACTTCCCACGCCCTTGTGGCAAACTGCACATGGCCACTCTCCCTCGTCTTTGACAGTACCGCCACCAACCCTAGATATCATCACTTTTGTTTTATCTGCATTTACCCTTAAACCCTTTTGCCCCATACCATCTCTCCACTTCCTAAACCTTTCCTCCGCCTCCCTTTCATTCTCTGCAATCAACACCAAATCATCAGCATACAACAACTCCCACGGGAGTCCGTTTCTAAAGTCACGTGAAAGGGCTTCAAGTACCTGGACTACAGTCCTCACATGTAATTATCACTTAACACAGTAGTGTTCAAGAACAAATCTACAAGGCTGAAGTAAGGAATTACTATATGTGTTCAAGATAAGCAATAGGATCCATCTTTTAATCTGTTGCCAAATTTTACCCTACCCTTGATCAGATGCTCTGAGTTGCTCCTTCTCTTCATCAGTAATATTGACATGTGTGGCCTCCAGGTCAGATATATCAACAGTGGCCATGATGTCAGCTGCTGGGGTTGATATTTGCATCTCTGTGGAGGAATATATGTAAGTTACACGCAGTACAGACATAAATTACCGTACCGTAATGAATAATTCTTTTCCATCTTATAAATCACAGCTTCATCTTTAGACATTCTAAAACAAGTTATCTTAACCTCTTGAGTTTCTAAAGCCTGTGTGAGTCTATCCTTAACAACAACTTATGAACCAACTTTCTTCTCATAATCCTCTTCAGATTCCCTGACACTCTCCATGCCAGATTTTGGTGAGCTGTTAGCTATTGTTTGTGGTAGGTGGGGATGCTCACCATCCACTCACTCAATGTAGTGCTGATCTCGGGTGTCTGCCCTGTCCTCTCCTCCATCTTTCTTTCCTTCCATCTTCTTCTATCTTTCTTTCCGTCATTCTTTCCTCGTCCTTCTGCCTATGGGTGACTTTACACTCCCTCTTCTGTCTTTCATTCCTTCATTCTTTCCTCTTTCTTCTGCCTATGGGTGACTCTACATTGAGTGACAAGCCAAATGGTTTCCTGTACACCAGGAAACTATTTACTATGCTGGGTGGTAACCACATATCCAAATTTTGGTGCCTGGTGGTTTAGTGGGTAATTATTGTGCTCCAGTCGGATTGAGCCAGTGAAGGTTTATATCCAAGGGGTGGTTGGGGTTTATTGCTCACGTAATGCCACTCAGGGATGAGTGAGGTTGGTCACTCTCATCTTAAATGTCTGGACCAACAGCCTAGCCCTGGGCTCCTATGCTCCTCATGGGGCAACGTAGGATTGGATGATGGATGGATGGATGGATGTTAACTATTGCATGAGACATCTCAAAAAGCCTCCATCATTATCTGGCACAAATCTTTAGATTTTAAAACAGCTCTCATTGAGTTCCTGGCCCTCTTTCTGTGTCTGTACTTCAAGCTTCTGCTCCATTCATTCTACAGCTGATGTACAGGGCCACTACTCTCCTTATGTTAAATTATGTGACCATGAACTATGCCAGCACGTATAAGCTGTTTTAACTTGATGGACGCTTTCTAAACAGTATGGTGTTTCTCAAGGTCTGTCTTATAAAAAACTCCGCCCAATTATCAATGACCTTCTGAACTGTACACCTCGTCCTAACCACCCATACACTGAACATTCCATCCTTGACTCTTCCACCTGCTTCTGTCATCATTCACCAAGACACCACAATAGTCATGGAATGAGGCTATGGCACAACTGCCTTCTAAAATGATTAATAATTTCAAATGGAGAAGGAATTCTGCTGCATTCAACCCCTTCAGTCTTACAGCACACTTTTCATTACATTCATAATGCCACCAGATGATCTTTCACAGGTACACAGACAACTCTTCAGACTGGAGAGATTACATATAGCCTTCCTTAATCTCTTAACCTTAATCCCTTAAATAAGAGAGGGATATCCTAAATAAATAAAAGCATCTAGTCACAGGAATACTAAATTATAAATGATGGCCACTGGCTGTAAAGGGTTAATACCTAAAAAATTCAGCTCCTCCATCTTTCAATTTGCCACATTCTTCCACATGGTTATCTTTTCTTCAGCAACACAAAAATCAATACTACTGGTACCTCTTTTTCTCACCACCTGCCTCAGGAAAAAAAAAAAAAATTACTACTTCGCCAAAATCATGTTCACTATGCATTCTTTAACTTCATTCAGTTGTCAACTTTGAACAGAAGACTTATTTGCCTAGGTGCAGTGCAGTTCTCATGTAGGGGAGCAGCTCACCACATGGAGGCACTTATAAACAGGGTGGAGTTAAAGCTTCTTGATCTCATCCATTCCCTCTCACTGACTCCCATCCTCTACATCACAGCACTGCATCTCTCTTCCTTTGTTCTGTAACTATCAGTACCATTTTCGCGACTGTTATTCTAAGCACTGTGACTGTATCCCTTCCCCATTACAACAGGAACACATCCATCATCTATTCACACACTCTTACTGTTTTTTTACCCAACTCTCACGTGAGGCTTCAATAGTACTTTCAGCCTTCTATTTAAACAAATGGTCAACTTTACAACAACATTCAATCCACCTTTCCACAGCCAATTATCCTCCAGTCTTTAAAAAGGAACGTGTCCAGGCATCTCAAATTTAGCACATCTTTATTTTGTTTGCCTATCCTCCATTCAACTTTCTTTCCAAAGACCAAGTTCTATCACATCTGGGGGTTGTTTTCACCACCCAAACCACCAGAAGGTGTTTTTCTTAAAAAGTACCTTTATTCAAATCATAATTTCTCAGCTAAAACTATAATATAATATCATAGTATAATATATTATAATATAATGCTATAACCATAATAATAATAATACAATAACAACAACACTACAAAACACTAGATCATGTATACATGACCCCCAGATGGCCCCAGAAAGACATGTATACATGTCACCCGGACGGGAAGGGTTAACCCTTTGGCCACAACCTATCATTTTTTGGTCACTCCTCTAGACGTGGCCTTAGTCCCTAAAAAATAAAAGTGCTAATTATAAATTTGTTACTACTTTTTTAATAGGAAATGACTGTGAAGTTCTCATGTTTTACTGTGATAATGGTCAAAAGTGCACATTTCTCTGAGAAATTTGTGATTTTGAGGAAAATGAGAAAATAATTAATTTCTCCAATTGTCTAATTGTGCAATGATGATGGGATTATTTACTTCAAGCAAGGTTTTCACTTGCATAAATAAATAAATATATACGGTACATACAGGAATTGATGGAGTGCGTGGTGAAATGCTGAAGCATGGGGGAAAGATAGTAGTAGAATGGATGTGGAAGATGTGCAGATTGGCCTGAGAGGAAGGCAGAGTTTGGAAGTCAGGTATAATTATTCCCTTGTACAAAGGAAAAGGGGAAAAAGAAGTGTGTGATAATCATAGGGGCATTTGTCTTCTTAGTATAATAGGAAAAGTGTATGGTAGGATACTCATTGACAGAGTTAGAGAAAGAACAGAGAAATTTGTTGGAGAAGAACAGGGAGGTTTTAGGAAGGGAAGAGGTTGTGTAGATCAGATATTCATTCTTAGATCTTTAGTGGAAAAGTTTCTAGAGAAAGGAAAGAAGTTGTATGCAGCTTTCATGGATTTGGAGAAAGCATATGACAGGGTGGATAGACAAGGATTGTGGAAAGTGTTAAGAATATGTGGAGTAGATGGGAAGTTGTTGAATGCTGTGAAGAGTATGTACGATGGTGCAAAGGCTGCAGTGCGTGTGGACGGTGAACTAAGTGAATTTTTCTCTTTGAAAGTTGGTTTGAAACAGGGATGTGTCATGTCTCCATGGCTGTTCAATCTGTACATGGATGGGGTAATAAAAGAGGTACAAGGTGGGGTAGTGGATGTTGGAGTGGCCCTGGTGAGAGAGGATAGTGTTTGGAAACTCCCTGGACTGTTGTTTGCAGATGATACTGTGTTGTTGAGTGAAGACGAAGGGGAGCCTGTGGAGTCATGTGGAGAGACAGGCTGACGAATGAGGATATAAAGGAGCGTTGTGGTGTTGATGTGGATGTGATAGGAAGCGTTATGAGGAACACACTGAGGTGGTTTGGCCATGTGGAGAGGATGGAGGGTGAAAGACTGACGAAGAGAGTGTATGTGAGTGAGGTGGAGGGGGGAAGAGGGAGGGGGAGGCTGAGAATGAGATGGAGGGATGGGGTGGAGAGGTATATGAGAGAGGGGGGTGTGAGTTGGGAGCAGGGCAGTGAAATGGCGGGGAACAGGGCGACTTGGAGGCGATTTGTTTGTGGCCACCCCAAACGGGATTGAGGCGTCTGGCAATATATAGATAGATATATATACAGTATATATATATATATATATATATATATATATATATATATATATCATCATTCATCATCCAATCCTACATTGCCCCATGAGGAGCGTAGGAGCCCGGGGCTAGGCAAGTTGGTCCTGACATTTAAGATGATAGTGACCTGCCTCACTCATCTCTGAGTGGCATTATGTGAGCAATAAACCCCAATCACCCCTTGGATACAAACCTTCACCAGCTGAATCCGATTGGAGCGCCGTAATTACCCACTAAACCACCAGGCGCCAAAATCTGGTTATATGGTTACCACCCAGCGTAGTAAATGGTTTCCTGTTGTACAGGAAAACATTTGGCTTGTCACTCAGTGCAGGGTCACCTACAGGCAGAAATATACTAGACCCATGTACACTGTTTGTTATCACACAGATCAAAACTTACCGTATTTGTACGTGAAA
The DNA here is from genome assembly GCF_032717465.1 of Coenobita brevimanus. NCBI lineage: Eukaryota > Metazoa > Arthropoda > Malacostraca > Decapoda > Coenobitidae > Coenobita > Coenobita brevimanus. Next base: position 27,047,599 of record NC_137043.1, on the reverse strand, counting down.
ATTGTAATTTGGGGAGAAAAAAATTGCGAAAATAATTAATTTTTGCTGTTGTCTACCTCTGCAATGATGACTACATTACTTACTTCAAGCAAGGTTTTTCACTTATATATAAACACTAGACACATGTACTCTGTTGCCACAAAAAAGAAAAAACTTACCTTACTTGTGCAAAAATGGATGTCTATCTATCTATCTATCTGTAGCCAGACGCCCTAATCCCGCAAAGGGTGGCCGCAGACAAAACGCCTCCAAGTCGCTCTGTCACCCACCATTTGACTACCCTCCCCCCAACTCACCCCCCTCTCCCTTATATACCTCTCAACTCCATCCCTCCACCTCATCCTCAGTCTACCCCTCCCTCTCCCTCTCCACCTCACCTACATACACCCTCTTAGTCAGTCTTTCATTCTCCATTCTCTCCACATGTCCAAACCACCTCAGTGTATTTCTCCTAATCTTCTCAACCACATCCACCCCACAACATTCCTTCACTTCTTCATCCGCCAACCTGTCACTCCATGTCACTCCACATGCTCCTTTCAAGTAACTCATTTCTACTGCTCTCACTCTTGACTTGTTCCCCTCTTGCAAGGTTCATGCCTCGCTTCCATACATCAGGGTAAGGACCACAATACTATCATGCAGTGACTTCTTAACTTCCATACTCACCTCCCTATTTCTCATCACTGCTTTTAGTGAACCAACAACCTTCCTTCCCTGCTGTACCCTTTTCACGCACTTCATCCCCCAAAGTTCCATCCTTACTCATCACACTACCCAAGTACTTGAATGCACTCACACTCTCCATATTCTCACCATCCAACCTCTATGTACATTCTGTGACTTCATTCCTCTCAAACACCATAAGTTTACTTTTGTTTACATTAACTTTCAGCTTCCTCCTCGTACACACTGTCCCAAATTCATTCACAAAACCTTGCAACTCCCATTCATCTTCACTCAACAATACTGTATCATCAGCAAACAGCAACACCGGAATCTTCCAAATCGCACCCTCATTGATTAGAGCCACCCCCACATCCACTGCCCTACCCTGCACCTCCTTTACATCCCCATCCATATATATATTAAACAGCCATGGAGACATCACACAACCCTGTTTCAGTCCCATATTGAGATCACAGAACTTACTCAGCTCACCATCCACTCGCACCGTAGCCCTAGCTCCTTCGTACATACTCTTCACAGCATTCAACAATTTCCCATCCACTCCATATATTCTTAATACCTTCCACATACCTTGCCTATCTATTCTGTCATAAGCTTTCTCCAAGTCCATGAAGGCAGCATACACTTTCTTTCCCTTCTCTAGATACTTCTCCACTAAACATCTTAGAACAAATATCTGATCTACACACCCTTTTCCCTTCCTAATTTCCCCTTGTTCTTCTCCAACTAGCTCCTCTGTCATATGCCTAACCCTATCAATGAGTATTCTACCATATATTTTACCAGTCACACTAAGAAGGCAAATACCCCTATGGTTACCACATACTTCTTTCTCCCTTTTTCCCTTATATAAAGGAACAATTATACCTGATTTCCAGTCCTTTGGAACCCTTCCCTCTTCCCAAGCCAATCTACACAACTTCCATATCCACTCCACAACAATCTCACCCCCATACCTCAGCATTTCACCACACACTCCATCAATTCCTGGGGCCTTTCCCAACTTGATCATCTTCATTGCTTCCACTACTTCCATCCAACTGATCTCTTCCTCCCTCCTCTCATCTCTTCTTCTCCAAGCCATTCCCCAACCACTGATAGTCGCACTGCTGTCACTCTCTACATTCAACAAATCCTCAAAGTGCTCCTTCCATCTCCTCAATTTCTCTCTCTTCTCCACCAACAATCTATTATTCCTATCTTTCACTCCCCTACTGTTTCCCCTTTCACACTGCCTTACTTTCTTTACCTCCATTCAAAACAATTTCTTACTCTCCCTCCATTTCATACTCAGATTCCTCCCAATATCTTCATCCACCTTCTTACTCTCCTTCACCAGTCTCTTCACCTCCCTTCTCCTACTCACATATACCTCTCTCTTCTCTCTCTCATCTTCTCCCCTACCTCTATTTGCTAACCATTCACTATATGCCTTCTTTTGTTCCACAGCTCGTTTCACCTCATCATTTCACCATGCTGTCCCTTCCACACCCTTGCATCTCCTCCTCACTCCACAAACCACCTCACACGCTGCGCCTATCTCTTCCGTAAATATCTTACATACGTCTTCCACCCCTTCCATCTGCTCTAGCTCATACCTTCCCAATCTTTTTTCCACTATGCTCTTATACTCTGCCATTTTCTCACTATCTTGCAAATTCTCCACTCTTCTCACAGGAGCTGTTTCCTCCTCTCTTCCCCTTCATCTCCTCAACCATTTTCTTTGCAGCTTTACCTTGGCCATCACTTAGTGGTGGTCCGAGACTCCATTCCCCCAACTTCTACACACTCTTGCATCCAACACTTGTCTTCTCATTCGCTCATCCACACACACATAGTCTATCATTGCCTTTCGTTCAACAAGTTCACCATCCATCCTCCTCATGGATGTGCTGACGGATTTTTTTTTTTTTTTTTTTTCTGTGGACGGAGTTGCCTGATGTGTCATGAAGCATAATTAGTAGGGTGACCACAGCCACCTAATGTTACCAAAGGGTTAAGCTCACAGCCTTTGGTTCTTTCCTTAAAAATGCCTTCCAGCTACTTAAGTGCTGATTAGGATTCGTGAACTCCAAAATGGCTACATTTCTCCTTTCTCTGAAATCTCCATTCTTGGAGATTTCAACGTTCACCACCACCTTTGGCTCTCCTCTCCTTTCACGGATCCACCTGGTGAACAAGCCTACATCTTTTCCATCCTTAATGACCTAGAGCAGCTTGTACAGCACCCTACCCGTATCCCTGACCGCCTTGGAGAGAGCTCCAACATACTTGACCTCTTCCTCACAACTAATCCTTCTGCTTACTCTGTTAATCTTTTCTCTCCGTTGGGCTCCTCCGATCACAACCTTATTACCTTAACCTGTCCTATCGCTCCAGTACGGCCTGCGGACCCTCCAGGGAAACGTCGTCTCTGGCATTTTGGAGCCGCGGACTGGGGAGGCCCTCAGGCAGTACTTCTTTGATTTTCCTGAATGATTATTGCTTCCATGGCCGTGAGCCATCTGAGTGTGCCTTGCGCATTACGGAGGTTATTCTCTCGGGCATGGAAGCATACATTCCTTTCTCATATCCTTTGACTAACGCAAGAAAGCCTTGGTTTAATCACGCTTGTTCTAATGCTGTCCGCAACAAGGAGAAGGCCTACAAAAGGTACCGGAGCCAACCCACCCCTGAATCACATAATCTTTACGTTTCTGCCCGGAATCGTGCTAAGTCTGTTCTTCGCTTCTACTAAAAATAATTTCATCCATACTAAATGCTCTCAACTCTCCAACTCGAATTCTTCCCGCCTCCTTCTGGCACCTTGCCAAAAATCTTTCTAACAACTTTACCTCATCATCCTTCCCTCCTCTTTTTCTACTCTGATGGTTCTGTAGCTATTTCTTCTACTGATAAAGCAGATCTCTTCGCACAGACTTTCTCCTCCAATTCCACCTTAGACGATTCCGGCGCTGTTCCTCCATCACTTCCCCTCTGACTTCCTCATGGCTGACATTAAAATTTCTTCAGTTGATGTATTTTCTGCCATTACTGGCCTCAGTACTAACAAGGCATATGGGCCTGATGGGGTCCCTCCTGTTGTTCTCAAAAACTGTGCTTCTGTGCTTACACCCTGCCTAGGCAAACTATTTCGCCTTTGTCTGTCAACTTGTACCTTTCCTTCTTGCTGGAAGTTTGCTCTCATTCAGCCAGTCCCAAAGAAGGGTGACCACTCCCAACCCTCCAACTATCGTCCAATTGCTTTAACTTCCTGTATTTCAAAAGTTTTCGAGTCAATTCTTAATAGAAAAATTTTAAGGCATCTTTCCTATCACAACCTTCTTTCCGATCGTCAGTATGGGTTCCGCTCAGGGACGCTCCACTGGCGATCTTCTCACCTACCTTTCAGACTCCTGGTCATCCTCCTTTCGGGACTTTGGCGAAAGCTTTGCCATTGCACTTGACATCTCAAAGGCTTTCGATCGAGTCTGGCATAAATCTTTAATTTCCAAACTGCCCTCCTACGGTTTCTATCCTTCTATCTGTGCCTTCATCGCTAGCTTCCTTTCTGGTCGTTTCTATAGCTGCTGTCGAGACGGCCATCGTTCTTCTCCTAGATCTATCAACAGTGGTGTTCCTCAGGGCTCTGTCCTATCACCAACTCTCTTCCTTTTATTCATCAATGATCTTCTAAGCTGTACATCTAACCCTATCCACTCATACGCTGATGACTCCACCCTTCACCTTTCCATTCGGTTCCCGCAACGCCCATCTCAACAGTTACTTCAAGAAACAAGGGATGAGGCTATGGCACACCTAATGTCTGACTTGACTCATATCTCTGACTGGGGTAAAAATAATATGGTTGTCTTTAATGCATCTAAGACTCAGTTCTTACACCTATCAACCCGACAAAATCTTCCACAGGTATACCCACTGATGTTTAATAATATTCAGATTAATCCTGCATCATCCTTGAACATGCTTGGGGTTTCATTTACTCGGAACTTATCTTGGAAAGATCATATTACATCTCTTGTAAAATCTGCTTCCAAGAGATTAGGTGTGCTAAGCCGACTCCGCTCCTTCTTTACCCTTGCACAGTTGTTGACTCTATACAGGGGTTTTATCCGACCCTGTGTGGAGTACAACTCTCATATGTGGGGAGGCTCCCCACATACAGCTCTTCTCAATAGGGTGGAGTCAAAGGCTTTTCGTCTCATTAACTCTCCTCCTCTTACTGACTTCCTTCAACCTCTGTCTCTTCGCCGCACCGTTGCATCTTTTATCTCTTTTCTATCACTACTTCAATGGTCACTGCCCCTCTGAACTGTCTGCTTGCATTCCTCCACTCTACGACGGGCGCGTAGCACCCTTCTAGCAGCAAACTCTCATCCCTTTTCTGTCCAACTCTCTAATGCAAGAGTTAACCGTTACTCCCAGTCTTTCATTTATGCAACAGGTCAGCTCTGGAACTGTCTCCCTCTGTCTGTATTTCCTTCTGCCTATGATCTCCAGTCTTTCAAACGTAGTGTGTCCAGGCATCTCAAAATGATCGGATCTTGAATTTGGCTCTGTATTGTATTTTGTTTTTCTCTTGGAGGGAACTATTACTGCAGGCTCATGCCTTTGGTTCCTTCTTCCTCGCATAAAAAAAAAAAAAAAAAAAAATACAAGCATACAAACATCATCTAATCCTGTGTTGTCCCATGAGAAGCGTAGAAGAATGGGGCTAGGCAAGCTGGTCCTGACATTTAAGATGAGTGTGACCAGCTCCACTCATTGCTGAGTGACATTACGTGAGCAATAAACCCCAACCACCTCTTGGATATAAACAAACACACACTAAAGCCTGTTGAAGTGCCTTAATTACACACTACACCACCAAGTGCCATAATCTGGTTATATTGTTACCACCCAGCACAGTAAATGTCTTCCTAGTGTACAGGAAACCATTTGGCTTGTCACTGAGTGTAGAGCCACCCGGAGACAAAATTGCTAAATCAAGCAACTGAGTTTGAGGCCATTCAGGACCAGTTATGAACATTCTGGTTTATCAATGCTACCCAAGGTCCAATCAAGCACATCATATTCATTTTGGCCTAGCTATGCCAATCATAACCAGTTTAGGTCAATCCAGGAACAGTCAAGTCCATTCCGGTACAATACGACCCACTCACAGAAGTTAGGGAAACGAAATGCTTCATATACAGTACAGTACATTCTAGCTCAGTCACGTCATCATCATCATCCGGACCTCCTTTCTCACCCAAGGGCAAGGTGAGGAGTAGAAACACCCAGAAGGCCTAAATTTGCCCAATCCCATGGACCATGCTTCCATTCACCCACAATTCAAGCCCCTGGAAACCTGGCTCCATCTGATCCGCCAAAAACATTCACCACATTCTGTAGCTTCATATAAATGTATCCAACAAAGTCAATCCGGACACTGTCACGTTAAAAAGGGGTGCCAAATCCCTGATCACGCGCATCTCCTCACAATATTCATCTAGCAGGCTCGATCTCTTCCCAGTTCCCTAGCCTCACTGAATTCCAAACCTCTCTTCTTCACACACTCATCCACCATGTCCCTCCACCTTCTCGTTGGCCTACCTTACCTCCTCCCTCCCTCAAATTCACTCAGATATACCTTTTTCACCACTCTATTGTTATCCATTCTCTCCATATGACCATAACACCTCAATACACTCTCTTCGATTCTGGTGTCCACGAACTTCCTCATTCCACATCTTTCATCTATCAATCTATATATCTATAGCCCGACGCCCTAATTCCGCAAAGGGTGGCCGCAGACAAACGCCTCCAAGTCGCTCTGTCACCCACCATTTGACTACCCTCCCCCCAACTCACCCCCCCCTCCCTCATATACCTCTCAACTCCATCCCTCCACCTCATCCTCGATCTGCCTCTCCCTCTCCCTCCCTCCACCTCACCTACATACACCCTCTTAGTCAGTCTTTCATTCTCCATTCTCTTCACATGTCCAAACCACCTCAGTGTACTTCTCCTAATCTTCTCAACCACATCCACATCCACCCCACAGCGTTCCTTCACTTCTTCATACGTCAACCTGTCCCTCCACGTCACTCCACATGCTCCTCTCAAGTAACTCATTTCCACTGCTCTCACTCTTGACTTGTTCCCCTCTTGCAAGGTCCATGCCTCGCTTCCATACGTCAGGGTAGGGATCACAATACTATCATGCAGTGACTTCTTAACTTCCATACTCACCTCCCTATTCCTCATCACTGCTTTCAGTGTACCAACAATCTTTCATGAATCACATTATTTCATATCCTATCCACTCTCTGTACTTCACATACATTCCTCAGCAGTCCCATCTCCACAGCTCTTACTCTTGACTTTTCATTTTCATGCCACACCATAGACTCACATCTATCTAGCTATTGCCAGACACCTCAATCCCGTTTGGGGTGGCCACAAACAAATCGCCTCCAAGTCGCCCTGTCCCCTGCCATTTCACTGCCCTGCTCCCAACTCACACACCCCTCTCTCATATACCTCTCAACCCCATCCCTCCATCTCAACCTTGGCCTCCCCCTCCCTCTTCCCCCCTCCACCTCACTCACATACACTGTCACCCACCATTTGACTACCCTCCCCCCAACTCACCCCCCCCTCCCTCATATACCTCTCAACTCCATCCCTCCACCTCATCCTCGATCTGCCTCTCCCTCTCCCTCCCTCCACCTCACCTACATACACCCTCTTAGTCAGTCTTTCATTCTCCATTCTCTTCACATGTCCAAGTCGCCCTGTCCCCCGCCATTTCACTGCCCTGCTCCCAACTCACACACCCCTCTCTCATATACCTCTCAACCCCATCCCTCCATCTCAACCTTGGCCTCCCCCTCCCTCTTCCCCCCTCCACCTCACTCACATACTCTGTCACCCACCATTTGACTACCCTCCCCCCAACTCACCCTCCATCCTCTCCACATGGCCAAACCACCTCAGTGTGTTCCTCATAACGCTTCCTATCACATCCACATCAACACCACAACGCTCCTTTATATCCTCATTTGTCAGCCTGTCTCTCCATGTGACTCCACAGGCTCCTCTTAAATAACTCATTTCCACTGCTCTCACTCTTGACTTGTGTCCTTCCAACAACGTCCAAGCTTCACTTCCATACGTTAGAGTTGGTATCACAATACTGTCATGTAGTAACTTTTTCACTTCCATGCTCACTTCCCTGTTTCTTATCACTGCTTTCAAAGAACCAGCAACCTTTCTTCCCTGCTGTACCCTTTCAAGCACTTCACCCTCCAAACCTCCATCCTCACTCATCACACTACCCAAGTACTTAAACGTACTCACATTTTCCAATTCCTCACCATCCAACCTCGCTGTACATTCACTGACTTCACCTCTCTCAAAGACCATCACTTTACTCTTCCCTACATTCACCTTTAGATTCCGTTTCTTACACACTCTCCCAAACTCATCCACCAAGCCTTGCAGCTCCCCTTCGTCTTCACTCAATAACACAGTATCATCTGCAAACAACAGTACAGGGAGTTTCCAAACACTATCCTCTCTCACCAGGGCCACTCCAACATCCACTACCCTACCTTATATCTCTTTTATTACCCCATCCATGTACAGATTGAACAACCATGGAGACATGACACATCCCTGTTTCAACCCAACTTTCAAAGAGAAAAATTCACTTAGTTCACCATCCACACGCACTGCAGCCTTCGCACCATCGTACATACTCTTCACAGCATTCAAAAACTTCCCATCTACTCCATATATTCTTAACACTTTCCACAATCCTTGTCTATCCACCTTGTCATATGCTTTCTCCAAATCCATGAAAGCCACATAAAACTTCTTTCCCTTCTCTAGAAACTTTTCCACTAAAGATCTAAGAATGAATATCTGATCTGCACAACCTCTTCCCTTCCTAAAGCCTCCCTGTTCTTCTCCAACTAATTTCTCTGTTCTTTCTCTAACTCTGTCAATAAGTATCCTACCATACACTTTTCCTATTATACTAAGAAGACAAATGCCCCCATTATTACCACACACTTCTTTTTCCCCTTTTCCTTTGTACAAGGGAATAATTATACCTGACTTCCAATCCTCCAGGACTCTACCTTCCTCCCAGGCCAATCTGCACATCTTCCACATCCATTCTACTACTATCTCTCCCCCATGCCTCAGCATTTCACCACACACTCCAACAATTCCTTGGGCGTTCCCCGATTTAACTTTCTTCATTGCTTCCACAACTTCTATCCTACTGATTTCTTCCTGTCTTCTCACCTCCCTCCTTCTCCCAGCCATTCCCCAGCCACTTATACTCGCATTACTTCCATCCTCTATGTTCAACAATTCCTTAAAGTGTTCTCTCCATCTGCTCACTTTTTCTCCCTTCTCCACTAGTAATCTACCATTTTTATCTTTCACTCCCCTGCTAACTTCACTTCCACCCTGTCTTACTCTTTTCACCTCTTTCCAGAACATTTTCTTACAGTCCCTCTCACTTTACACTCAAATTCCTTCCAAATTCCCCATCCACTCTCTTCTTACTCTCTCTTATTAATCTTTTCACCTCTCTCTTTCTTTCTACATGTAACTCTCTCTTCCGCCTCTCAACTTCTTCCACGCCCCTATTTCTCATCCACTCATTGTACGCTTTCTTCTTTTGTGCCACAGCCTGTCTCACCTCTTCAGTCCACCACGCTGTTCCTTGCACCCCCCTCCGTCTTCTCTTCCTTCCACACACCACATCACATGCTGCACATATTTCTTCTGTAAATATCCTACACACACCTTCCACGTCTCCCATCTGCTCCAATTCATATATGCCCAATCGTTCCTCCACTTCTCTCTTATACTCTGCCTTTTTCTCATCCTCTTGTAAGCTTTCCACTCTCCTTGCAACTACTCCTTCTTCTCGTCTTTCCCTTCTATTCCTCCATCTTACTTGAATCCTAATTCTGGCTACTACCAAGTAGTGGTCAGAAAGTCCACTCCCCCAACCTCTATAAGCTCTTGCATCCATTACACATCTTCGCATCCTTTCCTCCACACACACATAATCAATCATTGCCTTCCTTTCATTCAGTTCACCACCCACCCTTCTCATCATTCGCCATGTATACCTGTGGATCATTTTATGCCTGAAGAGGGTATTGGCTATCACCAACCCCCTCCCAGCACAAATGTCCACTAAAGCACTCCCATTCTCATCCATCTCAGCAGGCACACCCCACTCACCAACTATTCCATCCACCTTCACATTCCCAACTTTACCATTCATATCACCGATCAAAAACACTCTCTCATTCCTTCCAAACTTTTCCATGCACACTTCTACATTTGTCCTGAACTCTTCTCTCACTCTTCTAGCACGATCTTGCGTTGGCGCATACACACACACAATCGCCCACATTTGTATTCCAACTTTCAACTTTACCCACACAATCCTTGACCCAACTGATCCATACTGTCTTATGCTCTTCTTCCATCTTTTACTCACAACTATACATACTCCTTCCTTTGCCCTCTCATTCTCACCTACTCCTGCACATATACCCCATCCATACTCCCATTCTCTCACACTTTCTCCTCTCCATTTTGTTTCAGTTATTCCACATACAACCACTTTCGCACCCTCAAGCACCTGGACAATCTCTCTCTCTCTTTCACCTCATTCGCTCCATATGTTAAATATGGCACTAACACTCCTTCTTGTAAGCTTCGTGCAGCTGCAACACTCAAGCCTCTGTTTCTTATCAAGGCCTTCACTGCACCAGCCACTTTCCTTCTTTGTGTCACTCTACTTTCCACTTCTTTTGCACATTTTCCTCTCTTTTTTTATAACCGTACCAGGGTATTTGAACTTTCTCACCAATTCCAGTCTCTCTCCATTCACTGTAACATCGCAATGGGAGTCACCATCTCTCTCAATAACCATCCCTTTACTCTTTTCTACATTTACTCTCAAAGCGCAACACTCACAGACATCAACAAAATGCTGCACTAGTCTACAAAGTTCTTGTCCATTATTTCCAAGTAGTACTGCATCATCAGCATACAACAAATCTCAGGTATTCTATCCATCACCATTCATTACCAATGCCATCCCCTTCTCCATTACTCGTGTTTTTACTTCTCTCATCACCCCATCCAAATATATATTGAACAACCATGGAGACATCACACAACCCTGTCGCATGCCCACACCAATCGTGAACCATTCACTTAGATCCACACTGACCCTTACACATGCTTCACTACCATCATAAAAACTCATGATGGCACCTAGCAGCTTACCATCTACACCACAGATGCACAAAACCTCCCACAATGCTTCTCTGTCTACTCTGTCGCATGCTTTTTCCAGATCCACGAATGCCATAAACACCTAATAGTCCTTCTCATGAGCCTTTTCCACTATCTGTCTCACTGCAAATATTTGATCTACATCCTCTGCCACTCCTAAAGCCACCCTGTTCATCATTCACTAGGACTTCTGATATCTCTCTTACTTTCTCTATAACAACTCTTGTATACCTTCCCTACCACACTCAATAAACTTATGCCACATTAATTCTTGCACTCAAATCACTCACCTTTATTTCTGTACAGGGGTATAATCACAGCCTTTTTCCACTCTGCTGGCATAGTTTCACTCATCCATGCCTTCTTACATATCTCCAACAAGCACTTCATTCCGCTCTCTCCACTATACATAATCATCTCTGCATATGACTCATCAACCCCACACTGCTTTCCCATTTTTCAGCCGCTTCACAGCGCTCTTCACTTGTGCGAGTGTCATGTTTCCTGGCGCTGCATTCCTTCTCTGCACACCCCCAAAAGCAATCACGTTTACAGTGGTTCTGCTCTCTCTATTCCCATTCATCAGGCTTTCAAAATATTCTTTCCATCTGGTCCTTACTTCATCCCATGGGTTAATAATTTACCACTTACATCCTTCACACCTTCACATTTCTTTCTGCAGTCACTTCAATACTTCTGCACCTCATTCCAGAATAACTTCTTATTTTCAGAGCAATTTACATTCATTTTCATCCCAGATCATCATTTACCTCCTTCTTTTTCCTCTTCACTAGTCATATTACGTGCTTTTTGCTCTCAATAGATTCAGTCCTCATTTCAACTGAACCCCTGTCCTGTAACCACTCTAGCCACTTCATCCTCTTTTCCTCCACTGCTCTCTTAACCTCTTCATCCCACCATGCTGTACTTTACTTCTTTGTTGTTACTCTTGCCACACCACACACCGCTTCAGCATTTCTAACTAAGTAATCTTATATGCATTCCACAGGCTGTCCAGGTCCATTTCATTCCAATTCACTAACTCCTCCCCTACTTTGGTTTGTATTCATCTGCCATTTATTTGATCCTTCGCTTCTCGACTTTCAGTCTTTCTCCCTAAATGCTCATCTCTCTCCTGATCCACCTCCTCTCAGCTTGATCTTGCATACTACTATCATATGATCTCACTGACCACCACATCATCCTCTCATGGCCCTCGTTTCAGCAACTATTGTAATCCCTCCACTATCCGACGTAACAGAGCCAAGGGCATGTCCGGAAATTGGGTCCGTCTGGATAGTGGGCCCCTGCCTCCTGGACTGGTACTTATGGACCCTAACCCAGCCTGACTCAGAAAACCACCTACATAACTCTATCAGACATGCATAGCATCTATTTAACCCCTTAACCGCGGGGCGTCACTTTCGTGACGCTTGGGAGCAAGGGATCATACCGCGGGGCGTCGCTTTTGTGATTCTGTGTTATTTTGAATTCACCCGGGCTTTCCAGTGGGGGCTTGTATCATCTATCAGTACTGACAATGTCCAACACTAGTCAGCACTCCTAATCTCATCTGTACTCCCATCCATTGTTGACAATTTAGCCATTTCTCCCCGTTCTTGACTCCCCTCCCTACCCCCCCTCCATTACCCTATGCTCTCGCCTGCCCGGCCATGCTACGCTAAGTAAATCTTCCCTGGAATTTTTCACTGATTTCATCCATTGAAATAAGCCCTATGTCGTATTCTTATACCAAATAATATATACAAGTAAGAAATCAGGTAAGTGAGAGTGCCATACACCTGGAATTGGCTAATTATCACCTGACAACACCTCACGTGCACTCGTTCGCTAATTTTCGCTGTTTTTTTCCCCTTGAAATATGCCGTATAATCTATTTTCGTAATAAATATACATGTAAGGAGAGAAGGGAGAAGCCTAAATGATATTTACATTCACCTGGAACTACCTAATTTATAATGTATTGTCTAGATTTCCTGCCAATCATATCAGTGCTACACAAAGCTGTTTCAAGATTTAACATTGGTAGCTCTGATTATATATCTCCTAAGTAGGCCTCTAATCTATTTTCGTAATAAATATACATGTAAGGAGGGAAGGAGAATATTTACATTCACCTGGAACTACCAGATTTATAATGTATTGTCTAGATTTCCTGCCAATCATATCAGTGCTAGACTTAGCTGTTTCAAGAAGTAATATTGGTAACTCTGAATAACCCCTAAAGCAGGCCTCTAGGCTGCCCCTGCGTTATCAGTGTACTCTCATCTTCCGAAGTGAGAGGACGTACGTTTCATCTTGCTGACTTCAAGGCCTTTTTTTCACCCCCATGCAAATGGCTCTGTGACCTTTACCCCCTACTAAACCTCGTGTGGAAAGAGGTAAAGGGCTGACAATTGATAAAAGAGTGACTATGATCTTTCTATTGAGTAAAACAGTGCAAGTGGAATTGTAAATAATGTGTAAATAATGTGTAAACAGCAAGTGAAAGTAATGAATGTAAATATACGTGAACAATGGAAAATAGTTTTATAAGTTATTTCAAGTGACTGCACAACACAGTGTAAATAAAATAGAAATGTAAATAACGTAAATAAAATAGAGAACGTAAATAGAAATGTAAATGAGTAGTATTATAAGATTACGAGTATATACCCTAGGAGTAATGAAAGTGAAAGTTTCACTCTAGCATGTCTGAATGCTATGAGTTTATGAGAGTGAAGATGAAAGTGACATTCACTCTCAATGCCAGTATACAGGACGAGAAAGTGAATGCTACGTATTTTACTGAAAGAAATTGAATCCCTACAGTGACAATAAACTAATACTACTGAAGGAAACTTATGGATAAAGACTGTAGATATATATAAGTGTTATATAGTAATAGAAATATAAAGTGTGAGGGGTTTTATGAATAATAAATGACAGGCTACCATGAGCGAACTAGTGCCAGTGCGACGATCAGACGCGCTCGTAATTTCCATTGCTTTCACAGTGTTTTTTTTTTTTTTAGTATGGATCCCAAACTACTTGAAAATTGTAGAATAGTGTTTATAGTGTTTGTATCTGGCTGTGGTAATCATATTACGGGTTGTCGGGAAGTGTAAAGTGGAGACTTCGTTACCCTACTTCAGAGGTCTCCACAAGTCCTACGGTAACCGACGAAGGCTCAACAATCATTCCAGGAGAAAGCTGAAGGTATGTGCCATAAGCATATATAATTTTATTATTCTAGGACTAATAACTGATTTTTGGCAAATATTTTTTGAGAGTCTGTCGGAGCCCAAATAACCCCGCAGCACACGCAAGTTATTGGTAAACAAGCCCGCGGTGTAGGGGTTAAGACCCTATGCATACATATCAGGGAGAGAAAGTATGAAATAAATGAAAAAGATCAAACAATGAGGAATTAATTGTGAGTATGGAAAATATTTAGCAGTATACAGGGTACTTACAAAACGTCTGTGGCCGGTCATTACGAAAGTTAACCCTCCTCCTCTAAGGCTCTGGCAGTGGTGAAAATGTTCTTACACACGTACAGTAATCCAGTGTTGTGCTGCACTTAATCCTTTGCACTATGAGATATAATTGTTTAACACTGCACATTCTGTTCTTGATTGCACCATGCCAGTTTCAACCGCCAGTTTACACTCTGTACTTAATCTTTGCACTCCGAATTTTAATTTCATAACACTGCACAACACTGTGAATTCCCATGTGGTCTAGTGACGAGGTCTATCTATCTATCTACAGTATTGCCAGAAGCCTGAATCCCACACAGGGTGGCCACAAACAAATCGCCTCCACGTCGCCCTGTCCCCTGCCATTTCACTGCCCTGCTCTCAACTCACCCCCCCCCCCTCTCTCATATACCTCTCCACCCCATCCCTCCATCTCATCCTCGGCCTCCCCCTCCCTCCATCTCATCCTCGGCCTTCCCCTCCCTCTCCCCCCCTCCACCTCACTCACACTCTCCTCGTCAGTCTCTCACCCTCCATCCTTTCCACATGGCCAAACCACCTCAGTGTGTTCCTCATAACGCTTCCTATCACATCCACATCCACACCACAACGCTCCTTTATATCCTCATTTGTCAGCCTGTCTCTCCATGTGACTCCACAGGCTCCTCTTAAATAACTCATTTCCACTGCTCTCACTCTTGACTTGTGTCCTTCCAACAACGTCCAAGCTTCACTTCCGTACGTTAGAGTTGGTATCATGTAGTAACTTTTTCATTTCCATGCTCACTTCCCTGTTTCTTATCACTGCTTTCAAGGAACCAGCAACCTTTCTTCCTTGTTGTACCCTTTCAAGCACTTCACCCTTCAAATTTCCATCCTTATTCATCACACTGCCCAAGTACTTAAACGTACTCACATTTTCCATTTCCTCACCATCCAACCTCACTGTACATTCATTGACTTCACCTCTCTCAAAGACCATCACTTTACTCTTCCCTACATTCACCTTTAGATTCCGTTTCTTACACACTCTCCCAAACTCATCCACCAAGCCTTGCAGCTCTCCTTCGCCTTCACTCAACAACACAGTATCATCTGCAAACGACAGTACAGGGAGGTTCCAAACACTACCCTCTCTCACCAGGGCCACTCCAACATCTACTGCCCTACCTTGTACCTCTTTTATTACCCCATCCATGTACAGATTGAACAACCATGGAGACATGACACATCCCTGTTTCAACCCAACCTTCAAAGAGAAAAATTCACTCAGTTCACCATCCAGATACACTGCAGCCTTAGCACCATCATACATACTCTTCACAGCATTCAACAACTTCTCATCTACTCCATATATTCTTAATACTTTCCACAATCCTTGTCTATCCACCCTGTCATATGCTTTCTCCAAATCCATGAAAGCTGCATACAACTTCTTTCCCTTCTCTAGAAACTTTTCCACTAAAGATCTAAGAATATCTGATCTACACAACCTCTTCCCTTCCTAAAGCCTCCCTGTTCTTCTCCAACTAATTCCTCTGTTCTTTCCCTAACTCTGTCAATGAGTATCCTACCATACACTTTTCCTATTACACTAAGAAGACAAATGCCCCTATGATTATCACACACTTCTTTATCCCCTTTCCTTTTGTACAAGGGAATAACTATACCTGACTTCCAATCCCCCGGGACTCTACCTTCCTCCCAGGCCAATCTGCACATCTTTCACATCCATTCTACTACTATCTCTCCCCCATGCTTCAGCATTTCACCACACACTCCATCAATTCCTGGGGCTTTCCCCAATTTGACTTTCTTCATTGCGAGGTATTGCAGTTTATTCACAAAATCGAGCACGTGCGGCATCCACTGCATGAGCGTCTAATCAGGACGGTAGTTAAGTGGTAATTGGGGAGGGATGGGGGAAGCAAGCAGCGAGCGTAAACACAGCTGTTTGGCGCTGTGCGCCAATTTCAAAGTACGGTTGGAAAAAAAGTCGGATTTTTTTAGTTTTTAAAATTTTTTTTTAACGTTTTTTTGGCCATTTTTTGGTTCCAAAGGCCCAAGATGTCCAGTAAGTGGGGAGTCCATATAGTGGGCGTCTGGATAGTACAGAGATTACTGTATTCCCTGCGTCGACCTCTCTACGAGCAAGTAATCAATCAGGCTCTTTTCAACACGATCCCCGTTCTCTCTATACCATGTATATTTGTGTGTATCTTTGTGTTTGAAATATGAGTTACAAATGCACAACCTCCTTTCCTGATACATATCCTTCAGTTGCTTCCCATTATCATTTTCTCCTGGTATTCCATTACAGCCTACTATGTTATCCTCACAACCAGTGCCTACTCTTCCATTCATATCACCAATTATAATGACTTTATAGCTCCTTGGCATTTCTCCTGCTGCTTCATCCAGCTCATCTCAAAACTTGTCTTTCTCTCTCTCACTCCTGTCATCACATGGTGCATACGCTACGATCACAGCCACTTTCAACTTCTCAAACTTGAACTTGACATACATACATCTCGAGCTGACACATTTGTAATCTCTCATTCCACTCTGCCTTATCTCATTCATCAACAAAGCAACTCCTTCCTTGCATATTCCTTGCCCATTTATGTCTGATCTTACACATTTCACACCCTCCAACTCCTCCACTTCACACCCTTTCATCTTTGTTTCACACAATGCCACACAGCATTTCTCACACTCTTGAATACATTCACCACTTCCATCCTCTTGCTTCCTCATTCACACCTCTCACATTCCACAAGGCCATGCGAATTTGCCCATTTGGCTGGGGCCCTGGGCAGGTATTGGGCCCTCTGAGGCTCTTTGAAACATTTGCCATGATTAAGTGATTTTTAGATAAGGGAATCTGGGGGACACTTAACCAGCCAAAAACCCCATTTAGCATAGTAAATAGTTTCCTGGGTACAGGAAACCATTAGGCTTGTCACTCAGTGTAGAAGGCATCCCTGCACTGAGTGAGTGGATAATGGGCACCCCCATCCACCACGCAGTCATGTCAGCTTAGGTTTATTCTGGTCCATTCAGAAGGAAGAAGGTCCATTCAGGGCCTTTATACTCAACTGCCAAAGGTACACAGTGGTGACCATCATCCACTTACGATGCTGTGCTGCCTACATCTTCCTTCGCCTCTTATCACTCTACTTCTGTATCTAACCTCCACTTCCTACTTCTTCCTTTCCTTCCAGTCACTTTTTATTACTATACTTTCTACTTCATGTGGCTCTGCATCTACACTGACTGCCAGGTCTAATGGTTTCCTGTAACTGTAACCCAGGCAACCATTTACAATGCTGGGTGGTAACCATATAACCAGATCATGGGGTGAAGTGGAGCATACTATGGTGCCCCTTATAACTAAGTGGAGACACACAAAGGTGTATCCACCCAGAAACCAAACTTCACACTTTTCCTTATGCCTTGCAGTGGCAAGGGGCTGTCAACCAGAAGGGAACATTGGTTCACTGCACAAGGCGCCCATGCAAAGGCAGTTGCTTGTTTGTGGTTGATGGGCCTGACTGAACAAACAGACCCCTGGAGCTGATCAACAACTACAATGCCCAATGGGGTCCAATCAGATTACTTCAAGTCAACTTATTAGTCGTTCTAATACATTTCAGCATATAGACCCAAATATATCAGCTAAATAATATTTAAGAAAGTTTAAGTGTTCAGGGCACATCAGGTCCAGAAAGTCAGTTTAAGGCAATACAAATCAATTCAGCACATCCCACACTAAGACTCGGACATTACATCAACTATGAGACGATCCCACAAGGGAAATTGC
Source organism: Coenobita brevimanus (assembly GCF_032717465.1). Lineage (NCBI taxonomy): Eukaryota > Metazoa > Arthropoda > Malacostraca > Decapoda > Coenobitidae > Coenobita > Coenobita brevimanus. The sequence continues at coordinate 27,029,281 of NC_137043.1, read as the reverse complement.
TTACCTACCATCAATGGGTCTCCCTGGCCAGGCAGACCTAAGCAACAACAACAGATCAATTTGGCTAATGCCTATCAATATGTGAGGGGGGAAAAAAAAAAAAAAAAAAAAAAAAAAATCAGCCCTATGGATGAAATGGCTTCAAGATGTCAATTTCGGTCATTTATGACTGGATGTGGTTAGTAAAGATACCTGGTTGGGATGGGCTGGAATGGTGATGGATACCAGGCCATGATAGGGGAAGTAGACTCTGCAAATACAGTACAATCCCAGTTAACCGGGTGGCTTGGGGAATTTACCTTCCCGGTTACAGATTTTTCCCGTATTTCTGATTTTCAAGTCAAATCTATACAAAGGCTATCACAGCAGTAAATACAGTTCAGGTACTCACCAGTCACATTAGGGGTTACACTAAGAGATTCCGCCTGAAAAACTGCCTTGTAAACACACACCATGGTCATAACGCACATGTGCAATGTCTAGCAACTTGCAGTACTGCAAATTACACCAGTCCATTGTTTACCGAATTACTGTATTCATTATATGTACTGTACTCATAAAAATTGAAAAATACAATAAAGAAATAAAAGCTTGAACATTTATTAGTGAACTGATGATGTGTTAAGACTGCACTGTAGAATTATCACAACACCTGTGCCCCCACGTGAGTTTGTTTACGTTTCTGACTGTTCTTCTTCTTCCCTACGTGACCTCCATCACTCCACCCCTCACCCGCCACTCAGCTGTTTTGCAGAAAATAAAATACAGTAAATGATGTACGTATGAAATGCAGGCATATTATTTATTTATTTTTCTTCCAACAAAGTAAACTTTCATTCCTATTAACATTTATATTCAGCCATTAGTGTTTTATAATGTTCGCCTTTTTCAAGTCTGTTGCATATGTCCAGCTTCTGTTTCAAGGTAAGCACGATACGCTTACGTTTAGTTTGCACTTTAGGCATTTTGGAGTGTACAAATTACCGTCTATCAGAGGAACACGATAGCAAGAGACCTTGTTTACTGTCTGGTGGCAAAATGCAGACTGGTGATTTTTGGAGGGTGTGGAGGATGACTGAATTCAAGTAGGGGAAAGAGGGGGAGAGGAGGGGTGGTTAAGAGGATTTGCTAGGGATTTACATCAGCCGGAAATGCCTTCACCTCGCTTTGTCTGTCTTCCCCCAGCCTCGCGTGACACAATCAAACGGCGGTTTGGCGGTCCATTCAAATTGGCGCACAGTTATAACTTACTGACATTTTTACCAGCCCTTGAATTTTCCCGTTGTTCTGAGTATTCCGTTTGTCTGGATACCGGATAGCTGGGATTGTACTGTATGGGCACTGTGGGTCAGCTGGTAGTCCAGGCCGTTAATATTATGACAGTCAGTATATACGACCCAAAATGGTTGAAGTGGGTGGAGAGAAGACAGCTGAATAGGCAATAACATTGCATGATGAATCATCCCAACCCTATTGCTTATCAATAAATGGAATGGAAATGATCTAGATTTAGGAAAAGAGTAACACAAAAGCAGGAAAATCATTAACAGACTGCCCACTGATTTTTTCCCATAAATCCTATTACAGTAATCCCTCTACTTTCCGGACGCCCACTTTCCGGACATCCCCACTTTCCGGACATCCCCACTTTCCGGACATTGTGGCCCTGGACCATTGGAACCGAAAAATGGCCAAAAAAAGAAAAAAATCCCCCCAAAATCCGAATTTTTTCCCACCTGTAATTTGAAATTGCCGCGTGGTGCCAAACAGCTGCTTACACCATGGCCCCTTCATCCCTTCCTTCCTCCCCCCTCCCCCCTTCCCTGTCAGGGTTGCCATTTGTTATTTTTCATTACCAAATGTGGGCCAATTTGGTAATGAAAAATTCATTTGGTAATGAATCAGAATAATGCATTACCAAATGGATTTTTCACATGTATGAGGATACACAGGATGGAGATGGTGGATTGTTTGCTCTCTCTGATTAATCTGCTATCCTACATAGCATGAAAATAATCAACATGCTGTTAATTATAAGGAGAGTGATTACATGTATTTCCACTTGTATATATAATTAGTGAAGAATAAATGCTAGCTTTACGAATTAGGTAATGAAAAGTTAAATTTGGTAATGAAAGTTGAGGAGATTGGTAATGTGGCCATTGCGATCTGGCAACTCTGTTTCTCCGACATCAACAGTTACTCCCTAACTTCGATTGTGAATAGATGCTTATCGCCCTGGAAGCCACACGTGCTCGTTTTTTGTGAATAAACAGTGCATATACCGCAATACCTCGCTTCTAGACCACATGGGAATTTACAGTGTTGTGCAGTGTTAAGAAATTTGAACTTAGAGGGCAAAGGATCAACTGTGGAGTGCAAATTGGCAGTTTAAACCCTCTCCCAGTGATGATTCGAGGTGCCTGGAACCACTGTCTGATTCTCTTCTTCTTCATTTCTGCAACATTCGCGGCCTTTCCTCTAACTTTCGCTCTGTTGAGCACCACCTCTCCTCCTCTAAACCTCACCTTCTTTTTCTAACTGAGACTCAGCTGTCTGAGGCAACTGACAGCAAACTCTTTTCTGTATCCTCCTACTTTCTCTATACTCATTTCAAAGCCAAAGGTGGCTGTTGTGTATATATACGCAACGACTTATCTTGCTCTCGTGTTCCTGAACTCGATTCTTTTGAATTCTCTACACTCTGGCTTCGGCTTTCCTGTCATTCTCTGACTAAATATAACTGTGCTGTTTACTTATCCCCTAATTCTACTATCAAAAATTCTTCGACTATCTTACTTCTACGATGGAACACATTCTATCCATTTCTCCTTTCTCTGAAATCTCCATTCTAGGAGATTTCAATGTTCACCACCACCTTTGGCTCTCCTCTCCTTTCACGGATCCACCTGGTGAACAAGCCTACATCTTTTCTATCCTTAATGACCTAGAGCAACTTGTACAGCACCCTACCCGTATCCCTGACCGCCTTGGAGACAGCGCCAACATATTTGACCTCTTCCTCACAACTAATCCTTCTGCTTACTCTGTTAATCTTTTCTCTCCGTTGGGCTCCTCCGATCACACCCTTATCACCTTAACCTGTCTTATCACTCCGGTACGGCCTGTGGACCCTCCAGGGAAACGTCGTCTGTGGCATTTTGGAGCCACGGACTGGGAGGCCCTCAGGCAGTACTTCTTTGATTTTCCCTGGAATGATTATTGCTTCCATGGCCGTGAGCCATCTGAGTGTGCCTTGCGCATTACGGAGGTTCTTCTCTCGGGCATGGAAGCATACATTCCTTTCTCATATCCTCTGACTAAAGCAAGAAAGCCTTGGTTTAATCACGCTTGTTCTAATGCTGTCCGCAACAAGGACAGGGCCTACAAAAGGTACCGGAGCCAACCCACCCCTGAATCACATCACCTTTACGTTTCTGCCCGGAATCGTGCTAAGTCTGTTCTTCGCTCTGCTAAAAATACTGTAATGTCATCCATACTCAATGCTCTCAACTCTCCAACTCGAATTCTTCCCGCTCCTTCTGGCACCTTGCCAAAAACCTTTCTAACAACTTTACCTCATCATCCTTCCCTCCTCTTTTCTACTCTGATGGTTCTGTAGCTATTTCTTCTACTGATAAAGCAGATCTCTTCGCACAGACTTTCTCCTCCAATTCCACCTTAGATGATTCCGGTGCTGTTCCTCCATCACTTCCCCCCTCTGACTTCCTCATGGCTGACATTAAAATTTCTTCAGCTGATGTAATTTCTGCCATCACTGGCCTCAGTACTAACAAGGCATATGGGTCTGATGGGGTCCCTCCTGTTGTTCTCAAGAACTGTGCTTCTGTGCTTACACCCTGCCTAGGCAAACTCTTTCGCCTTTGTCTGTCAACTTGTACCTTTCCTTCTTGCTGGAAGTTTGCTCTCATTCAGCCATTCCCAAAGAAGGGTGACCACTCCCAACCCTCCAACTATCGTCCAATTGCTTTAACGTCCTGTATTTCAAAAGTTTTCGAGTCAATTCTTAATAGAAAAATTTTAAGGCATCTTTCCTATCACAACCTCCTTTCTGATCGTCAGTACGGGTTCCGTCAGGGACGCTCCACTGACGATCTTCTCATCTACCTTTCAGACTCCTGGTCATCCTCCTTTCGGGACTTTGGCGAAAGCTTTGCCATTGCACTTGACATCTCAAAGGCTTTCGATCGAGTCTGGCATAAATCCTTAATTTCCAAACTGCCCTCCTACGGTTTCTATCCTTCTATCTGTGCCTTCATCGCTAGCTTCCTTTCTGGTCGTTCTATAGCCGCTGTTGTAGACGGCCATCATTCTTCTCCTAGATCTATCAACAGTGGTGTTCCTCAGGGCTCTGTCTTATCACCAACTCTCTTCCTTTTATTCATCAATGATCTTCTAAGCTGTACATCTAACCCTATCCACTCATACGCTGATGACTCCACTCTTCACCTTTCCATTCGGTTCCCGCAACGCCCATCTCAACAGTTACTTCAACAAACAAGGGATGAGGCTATGGCACACCTAATGTCTGACTTGGCTCGTATCTCTGACTGGGGTAAAAATAATATGGTTGTTTTTAATGCATCTAAGACTCAGTTCTTACACCTATCAACCCGACAGAATCTTCCACAGGTATACCCACAAATGTTTAATAATATTCAGCTTAGTCCTGCAACATCCTTGAACATGCTTGGGGTTTCATTTACTCGGGACTTATCCTGGAAAGATCATATTACATCTCTTGTAAAATCTGCTTCCAAGAAACTGGGTGTGCTAAGCCGACTCTGTTCCTTCTTTACCCCTGCACAATTATTGACTCTAAACAGGGGTTTTATCCGCACCTGTGAGGAGTACAACTCTCATGTGTGGGGAGACTCCCCACATACAGCTCTTCTCAATAGGGTGGAGTCAAAGGCTTTTCATCTCATTAACTCTCCTCCTCTTACTGACTCCCTTCAACCTCTGTCTCTTCGGCGCACTGTTGCATCTTTATCTCTTTTCTATCGCTACTTCAATGGTCACTGCTCCTCTGAACTGTCTGCTTGCATTCCTCCACCTCTTCGACGGGAGCGTAGCACCCGTCTGGCAGCAAACTCTCATCCCTTTTCTGTCCAACTCTCTAATGCAAGAGTTGACCGTTACTCCCAGTCTTTCAATTATGCAACAGGTCAACTCTGGAACTGTCTCCCTCTGTCTGTATTTCCTGCTGCCTATGATCTCCAGTCTTTCAAACGCAGTGTGTCCAGGCATCTTAAAATGATCGGATCTTGAATTTGGCTCTCTATTGTATTTTGTTTTTCTCTTGGAGGGAACTGTTACTGCGGGCTCATGGCCTTTGGTTCCCTCTTCCTCGCATTTATTAAAAAAAAAAAAAAAAAAAAACAATGTGCAGTGTTAAACAATTATAACTCACAGTGCAAAGAATTAAGTGCAGCACAACACTGGATTACTGTACGTGCTTCAAGAGCATTTTCACCACTGCCAAAACCTTAGAAAGGCAGCCACAAACGTGATGTGAGTACCCTGGCTGAGGTACAGTCACTTCTAATTCCTCATTCTTTGGTTCCTTTTCATTTATTTCATGCTTTATGTCCATTATTGGTGTGAATAGGGTCTTAAATAGGTTTAAATAGGTGCTATGCATGTCCGGTAGGGAGTTATTTAGGTGGCTTTCAAAGTTAGGATGGTTAGGGTCCATAAGTACCAGTCCAGGAGGCTGGTGCCCACTATCCAGCCAGAACCACTTTCCGGACATGCCCTTGGCTCTACTACTTCGGATAGTGGAGGGATTACTGTACTTACATACACACTATTTATGCCTGTAAAATTTTAAAACCACAAGAGGCAAAAACCATCCACATTCTGTGTTTTGTGTGATGATCTCAGGACGCGTGTGCGGTAGTGTTTTTCATTCCACCACAACAAGTGGGTCTCCCTAGAGTCTTACATTTTTTTTCATTTCACCATACATGGTTTATCATACCTTCATGAAAAATTATGCAGTCTACAGTATATCATACTTTATGACAGTGAAACCTTCAACTCACCTCCATGTAAAACCTGATCTTCTCCATCTACATCTAAATCCCCTTCCTTAATCATCATTTCACTGTCTTTGTCCCCACTTGATTGGCGAGGTGGGGTGCAAGGGGTGCTGCTACCTGACCCAGTGGAAGTGTGTGCCTGTAATGATTTTTCAAGGGGTTCCTCAGGTGCAACAAACCCTCGACGTACTAGACGTTGACCCTGAAATACAATAGCATCCTATCAGCAGGAACTCATAGCTCACCAAGAGATTTATAATGTATGGTAAATATCTTAACACCTTCAGTCAAACCACCCTAGGACCAGGAAGAGGGGGGGGGGAACTGATAATGACCCTGAAATACAATAGCATCCTATCAGCAGGAACTCATAGCTCACCAAGAGATTTATAATGTATGGTAAACAAATATCTTAACACCCTCAGTCCAACCACCCTAGGACCAGGAAGAGGAGGGGGAACTGATAATGACCACGACCATGTAAGTAAATGCAGCACAGACACAGGGCCACAGTTACCAGTTACATAAGTAAGAAAGTTTACTTCAAAATACTCATTACACAATTTCTGTATAAACATTTATCGTACTCTAATCCAATGTCACTCAATTATCTGAATAGCTATATTATAAATTATATATCATCACCATCATCATCATCATTAATTTTTTATAAATAATATAACTCCACATTAAACAACATACTGGTACAATAAAAATGAAATAACATATGGCATCCAAATCTAGCCTCTATCTGATGCCTTTTTGTATTGTGTAGTCTAGTATAGATAGGCTTGCTGTTACACAGCATATCTTAAAGCTGAGCTTATAAAATGCTGCCCATATGGTGACACTAGCAACCTTTACTTCTAAGTTAATTTTTTACGGCACAGTATCATCTAACTCAGTTTCATGATGAAAAAATTTTACATCACCATAAAAATTAAGATGACTATACAAGGTAAACAGTACCAAAGGAAAACAAGAACCATCTTGACTGAAACTGAGATTTCCATGATATTCTTTAGGAAATCCATCTTTAAAACCTAAAAGATGTTCAACCCAATATGGCACTGCATATTTATCATTCTTCAACACCAAACCGACATTCAACTCAATATGATCTGCTTATTTATCATTCTTTAAATCCAAGATATGTTCAACCAAGTATGAACTGCTTCTTCATCATTCTTTAAAATCTAAGAGACGTTCAACCCACTATGAACTGCTTATTCATCATGTCTATGCTTTCACAGACATATCTTGATAACTATTCATCAAAGAAGGGCTGCAGAAAGAATACAAGGATGATTGGTGAAGCATGTACAGCCAAGGAAAGTTTCGCCTTATACACCTGCCAGCCAGTTCAGACATTAATGCGTGAGACAACCACTAGTGAAGCAGTAGCCAGACATTCAAATGTCTGGTACCACTATGTGGGAGAGGAGAGGTTAAGGGAGGAGGAAGGCTGGGGGAGGTGATAGTTCCTACCCCTCCCTCTTCCATCCCCATCCTTCTCACACAGTTACCAGATAAATTGTTGGTCTCACATTTACTATTTCGAAGTGGTGGGCAAGTGTATAATGCAGAACTTTCCATGGGTGTACCTAAAAAAGTACAGCAAAGCTTCATACAGCTCAAAAAGTAAACAGAGGAAAAAAAAAAAAAATTGCACTCTCTTACAGAAGTACATACCTAGCGGAGGGAAAAACATGAGAAGCAAGACCAAAATCTAAAGGGACGGATAAAACAAAAAATGTGAAACTATGGGCTAAAGCCAAACTGGAAGATGTAAGAGAGGGAGAGAAGCATGTATAGAACCTCAAAGGTTTGGAGTAGTAAGGGCAGGTGGATTCAGGTGGATGTATGGCTTAACCTGCTGAGTGCCAACAGACTTTGGAGCCTCATGGAGCTGTGGTGCCAGCCAATTTTTGACCTTTTTCTTTTTTTTCTAGATAGGTTAGAAATGATGAGAAAACATGGAGAACATCCATAAAAGAACTCACAGAAGCCATTTAGGCCAATTTTGAGGTCGATTCTCTATGGCCAGGTGGCTGAATGCTTAGGAGTAATGCCCATAGACTTCATTGGCAGCCTCTGACACCCACATAGTTGTGGTAGGAGATCTTCATTTTCTTCATCAGTAACTATGCTATTCAAGCCAAAAACACTCTTGTCGGGTATATAAATAATATAGGAAGGCCTAGAGAGGCACGGGAATATCCCAGCCAATTTTTGGGCGCCTAATTTGAATTTTGGCAAATACAGCATAACAAACTGCCAACGTACATGTATGTCAATGGCAGTGCCCGCATATATAGGGACTGACACACATGTACGCTGTTGGCACAGGGCAGGTTAAAGCACCCACCTTCCTAAACTATGGGAGACTTGTAGTTAATTACATCTGTAGTTTAATAACCTAGACACAAATTTCAAGAGCTGATAAACAAATTTCTGAACAAATAAAACTGCAATGCCACGGTGATCAATGAACACTAACTTTGCTAATCTATGTTTTAATATTAAGACCGGTGAACTAACTCACCTGAAGCACAACAGTGTCATCTGAGAAGATTGAGTTGTCATGATGGAATATAATTTTAGCCAAGGCCCTGACGAGAGGCCCATGTGACACAATCAGGAACACTTGAGCCAGAAGGAAAAGGGACACAACACTACTGATCCTTGGACGCTCGTCCTGGGGAGAGACATTTGCTGAGGCTGAATATAGAAAGAGTTTCAAATTCAAGGAACAATGCAATATCATCATCCTAACTGAATATTATAAACAGTATTCACATGAGGTGTGGTGATAACAGAAAAGCTCTTAAATTTCTTTTGGGTTATAAATCACGTGACAGAAAGCTACAAACAACACTCCACTCTCATCCCCACCCTGATATGTGTCATCTGAGGAATAAGGCTGCTTGCATCAACAAATACATGGCACAAGAGGAGCCATATTGTTACAGAAACAAAGAGAGGAGTTTCCACCTTTCAACCACCCCACTGTCTGCCCCTTTTCGTCACCTGGTATGACATACAGAACACACAGGGAAAGAACATGATTAATTATCATTGCTATCATTATTGTCACAGAGTAATAAGATCTGGAGAGAAGATTTGGAAGCACAAAAACAGGACAACCATGAACAGAGTGGCCAGGAAAATGAGACACTTTCTCAAGTTGTCCAAGTCCCAGCATCACCTCCTTGACCACAAAAGCTCCACAAAAATACAATATGCTTTGTAATACCTGTGGGATAGAGGCTATTTTGTTAACTGAACAGGACAACCTGTTCATGAGCTGTTCTCAGGAGGACTGCAACTTTCATCTTGGGAGTAAATTTAAAAACTGACTTTAACAACACTTTGGTGCTTTTTAAGAGTCCACTCTCCTTTACATAAAGATTCTCTGACGTACACAGGGAGATCAAGGTGGACCTTCCAATTGTGTACTGATATAGTGCATTAGCTCTATTGTCTTTATGCAATTTTTGGATATCTGGTGGTCTACTGATGTCAGGCATTCAAACTAGATGTGGTCCATATGGGTGTAATTCTGAGGGGTGACGGTTTTGTTGCTCACATAATCTTGCTAGGGGACAAGCAGCAAACCATTCTTGTCTTGAATGTCTGACTCGCCAGCCTAGCCCTGGACTCTTTATGTTCTTGATGGGACAATACAGGGTTGAATGATGGCCTGCTACAGCTAAACTCATGCAGTTATTGACCTGATAATTTACGCTATCAGCATGGCCTAATTCATCCCATACCTTTTTTTTTTTTCTTAAAAATTTGTAACTTCGGGACACTGTTGTATCTAAACTATGGCATACATTAACTTGAAAACTGCTACACATATGCTTCATCACAGACATTTTGGGACAATGTGGCCAAAAATCAACTTTCATGAAGACCAGAGGCACAGGAGGCAATGCATATGTCTCAGTTTACAAGTCAAAGAACAGGTAGAATCATTGTTATGTGCATCTCCATACATACATCATCCATCATCTTCTATTATTTTCCACTTCCTGTGTTAAAAATACCTTACTCACACACTTCCTCTTACCATATCCATCGGCAGTCGTGACTCCAGGCACTGACTAGTCCCTTTTCTAGGGTCCAGCAATCTTCCTACAAGTCATGTCTTCATATTTCACCACTTCAGTGGTAATACCCACCATTTATGATGAATAAAGGCCAGGCCTGTCTTATTCAGAACTGGTGTGATGGTATTAATGGGACTTTTTATGACATGCGGATAGATCTTGTACATCAGTGGTCTATTTCCGTGAATTCAAATCATCAAAATGTTCCCTGCTCCAGCCTGGGACTGAACTCACATCTGTTTCAGTCAACAGGCAACTTCTCTAATCACTCAGCAAACACTTCCCCTCATATTCATTCACATCATCACCATCATATTGATAATAACATGACTGTCTAATAACATGGCTGTCTTACAAGGACTATCAGAGCAGATCAATTTATTACTGTTTGCAATGTTTCATGGGATAACCTTAGAGAATAAGACAATGGTGACAAGACATTTCTATGCAACAGGAGTTTAAAAAAAAAAAAAAAAAAAAAAAAAAAAAAAAAAAACGGGAGGGGGAGTCATATTTGGATTTCTGAACAGAATTTCAAAGTTAGGTATATTCACTCGTGTTATCTGTGAAGCAAGCTCAGAGTCAAGAATTTATTTTACTGTAGTTATCAATACTAATCAGAAGTTATGTGTAGAGGTAAAATTACTTGATCATGAACTCCAAGATATGGGGGCACACTGTATTAAATATTCTGTACACTAACCTACACCTAACATGTACTCTATCTACAGTTTCCCTTACTTTCATCCATATGCTGTGTACCTTGTCCTGGCGAGGATTGAGGGAGTAGACAAGTAGAGGCACAAGAAGGCGGTTGAGGAGATGGTCAGCCAGCACTGCGTTGAGGGTGGTGATGTTGAGGCGTAGGATGTCATTGAGGTAGTGAAGGTGATCTAGGTGTTCCGCTACAAGGTCTGCTAGCCGCCCTCTGCTGCTGTGACTGGAGATGGGTGCAGATGTAAATACAACTACTGATAACTGATTTTTAACTCCTTCAATCCAGCAATGTATTTTTGTAAGAAGAGCGTGGACGAGGAATAAGTAAAGAATTTGAGTGTAATGTGTCACGAATCAATTCGCGACATTTCCTTTTTGTGAGAAGCCACGAACTATTAGTGGAAAACTCACTGTGTATCGCTCAGTTAACCGTTTCTCTCTCCATTTCGGGGTATACTTTTCAAATCATTCGTCACCGTTTTCAGGGGTGACCGATTTGATGCATGTCACTAAGTGCGCTACTGAGCGATACTATTGTTTCTTTATTGTTCACCTCTGCTTGCCTAAACCGTTAGCCACGCCTTCTGGTAGCTTGTGCGTCCTGCCTGTACATTATTTGAATGCAGTCGAGTGTTTGTTGTGACGGAGGAAGGTCCTGTGCTCCAAGAAGTGTGAGAGGTCGCTAGCACCCAAGCTCCACTGAGACAGTTAATCCAGTCCTCCCACCCCGGGTGATACATAGCATTCATCGACTGGTATTTCTTTTGTGTATTTCCTAGTTTTAAGAGTTTAGTTAAGGTGTTTTTCCTAGGCGTAAGTATTTAGCTTTTGTGAGAGTGAGTGAGTGCGTCTCATTGATTTGAAATGTAACGTTAAATTTATTTTTTGTGATTAATAAATTTAACAGTTCCTTTCTTGAGCTTAATGTAAGTAAACTCTTGTTTCATTTCTCCATAATTAAGCTTATTTTCCATATAGCTCCTAGCTTGCATAAACTTTTGCTTTCATAACTGGTACTTAGACCAGTCTTGTTGTATTAACTTAAAATCCGTTGTGTCAGGAGTTAATGCATCAGCAAGAACCTGATGTTATTATTATTAGTATTAGTTATTTATTGTCAGGGGTGATGTAACTTTCTCCAGAGGCTAACAGTACAGTAATTCAGCAATTGTGAGTAATTAGTCTCTGCTGTGTACTGTTGAGAAAGTTTATAAATTCTAGTTCTTGAGAATCTTAGCAAGTCAGCGTAAAGTAATCGTTGCTTGATGTAGCAAGACAATCATTGTCTCTGCTCTTCAATATTATTGAATATTAATATCAATTTAAATAATATTTAACCATTTATATTTCAAAAAACACAGTGATATTATAAAAACCCCGTGACATAATGTGGAGGGAATGTAAGAAAATGTTTTGGAAAGTTAGACAGGGTGATAAAGACGTTAGTCAGGGAGTGAATGATAAAAATGGTAGATTGCTAGTGGAGAACGGTGAAAAAGTGAGCTGATGGAAAAAAGAATTCAAGGAATTGTTGAAAATAGAAAATGAAAGTAATGTGAGCATAAGTGACTGGGGAATAGCTGGGAGATGGAGAGAGGTGACAGGAGAGGAAGAAATCAGTAGGATGGAAGTAATGGAGAAAGTCAAAGTAGGGGAAGCCCTAGGCATTGATGGAGTGTGTGGTGAACTGCTGATGCATGGGGGAGAGATAGTAACAGAATGGATATGAAAGATGTGCAGACTGGCCTTGGAGGAAGGTAGAGTCCCAGAGGACTGGAAGTAAGGTGTAACTATTCCCCTGTACAAAGGCAAATTGGAAAAAGAAGTGTGTGGTAATCATAGAGGCATTTGTCCTCTTGGTGTAATAAGAAAAGTATATGGTAGGATACTTATTGAAAATGGGGAAATAACAGAGGAATTAGTTGGAGAAAACAGGGAAGTTTTAGGAAGGGAAGAGGTTGTGTAGTTCATATATTCATTCTTAGGCATTTAAAAGAAAAGTTGCTAGAGATGGCAAAGAAGTTGTATGTGACCTTCGTGGATTTGGAGAAAGCATATGACAGGGTGGATAGAAAAGGAATCTGGAAAGTGTTAAGACTATAGGGAATAAATGGGAAGTTGTTGAATGTCATGAATAGTATGCATAAGGGGGCTATGGCTGCAATGCGTGTGGATAGAGAACTACGTGAATTTTTCTGTCTAACTGTTGGATTGAAAAGGGATGTAAGGTAAAGTTATGGTCTTTGACAAAAATGAAGCCACTGAATGTACAGTGAGACTGGATGAGGAAGAAATGGAAAATGTGAGTGCATTTAAGTACAGTACTTGGGTAGTGTGATGAGTAGAGATGGAAGTTTAGAGGATGATGTGCTTGAAATGGTACAACAGGGAAGGAAGGTTGCCGGTTCTTTGAAAGAGTGCTAAGAAACAGGGAAGTTAGCATAAAGTTGCTGTACGACAGAATTGTGATACCGACCCTAATGTATGGAAGAGAAACTTGGACCTCGTTGGAAGGATGCAAGTCAAGAGAGAAAGCAGTGGAAATGAGTTACCTGTAAGGAGCATGAGGAGTTACACTGAGAAAGAGACTGACAAAGGAGGAAGTGAAGGAGCACTGTGGTGTGGATGTGGATGTGATAGAAAGAATTAGGAGAAATACACTGAGGTGGTTTGGCCACGTGGAAAGCATGGAGAGCGAGAGACTAATGAGAAGAGTGTATGTGAGTGAGGTGGAGGGGGGGAGGTGGAGGGGGGAAGGGGGAGGACAAGCCTGAGGATGAGATGGAGGGATGGAGTGGTGTGGTATATGAGAGAGGAGGGTGTGAGTTGGGAGCAGGGCAGTGAAAAGGCGGGGGACAGGGCGACGTGGAGGCGACTTGTTTGTGGCCACCCTATCTGGCAATAGATAGATAAATAGGCCATTTAGACTGGCATTAAACTTTTTTTTTTTTTTTTGACTCATTTGGGTAGATTTAGGCCTTGGTTGGGGGAGGGAACCCAAGGTTCAAAAACGCATCCCTATATTTTACATGTCAAATCTACCCTGATACGATACCCTGCCTAGAGATAGGTTTTTACTTAACCGATTGCATCGTTAAACTGGGATATGCCTGTATATATATATACAGTATATATATACAGTACCGGTATATATACAAGCAAACCTCAATTTACGATACCCCTAGATGCGATACCCTGGAGTGATGGAGGTAAAACTACCACCCTACCCAGCCTATCGTAGGCCTGCCCCCAGTTTTGCGATGGGTTTTGATTTTTTAAAAACAATTTGATGATATTTTAGACTTAAATTTTGTGTTTAGGTTGATTTATAAACTGCTTTTAGATTAATGTGTTTTTGTCATAGGTCGAATGAACACTTCATTTGGGGTACAGATTCTCACCCATCAAACGAGGTACAAAACAGTGTGGAGAACCAGGCGACACAAAATAGAATATTTCGTGTTTGACCATGGAACTGTCATATAACCTATCATGCAATACATAATTTCATTCATTCATTCACTCATCATCCAATCCTACATTGCCCCATGGGAAGCGTAGAAGCCCCGCGCTAGACGGCTGGTCCCGACATTTAAGATGAGAGTGACCAGCCTCACTCATCACTGAGTGGCATTATGTAAGCAATAAACCCCAACCATCCCTTGGATCTAAACCTTCACCAGCTCAATCTGATTGGAGCACCTTATTTACCCAGTAAACCACCAGGCGCCAAAATTTCGTTATGTGGTTACCACCCAGCGTAGTGAATGGTTTCCTTGTGTACAGGAAACCATTTGGCTTGTCACTCAGTGTAGTCACCCACAGACAGAATGAAGAAGAAAGAACGAAGGAAAGAAAGTCAGAAAAGGGAGTGTAAAGTCACCTGTAGGCAGAAGGACAAGGAAAGAATAAAGGAAAGAAAGACAGATGAGGATGGAAGGGAAGAAGGATGGAGGACTGGAAAGGGCAGACACCTGAGAGCAGCACTACATCAATGTGAGTGGATGGTGAGCACCCCCACCTACCACAACTATATATAAACTGTATATACATACAGTGGGGCATTGACTTTCGTGACAACAGGTTTCGCGAATGCAACTTTCGCGGCACAGACCAAATATTTCCGAACTTCCACTTCCGTGTGAAAAAAATTGAGTTTCATGCACAAATTTGGGGTTTTGGGCAATATTTTGAACTTTGGATTATCCGTGCCGACTGCCTGCAGCCCGTCGCCATCCTGAATGACATCATGTCAACACTCAGTCTACCCACTCCCGCCATTGTGCAAACACCGCTGGCTCCATTGCGTTGGATTCTCACGGTTCAATGGCCTCTACTATACCTGGTGGTGTGGGGAAAGGGCCTTGTGGTGTGGGGGGGGGGGGCCAGGAGGTAGTGGTGGTAATAAAAAGTGCTTGGGACCTTCAAAATTGGGAGGAAAAGCTAAGGCAAAAAGAGAGTATCTGGATGAAGATTACACTGGACTCGTTCAAGAGCACCTACCACAAGAGGAAATTCAGCACAAAGTGGAAGTGTTGCGTCAAGTGGCATCTGAGGAGGCAGAGAGAGAGAGGGAGGGTGGTAGTGCGGCAGCTGGCAGTAAGGCAGCGAGAGGTGACGTCAAGGTGGGTGGCAGGATCCAATAACACCGCCACGTGCCTTGGATACTTACCCCCAGCATCCATTTAACACCTCAACCTGGTCTCTGTGGTATGTTTCTTAATATAATGTGTATTTATTGTTTGCATCTCACAATGCTATGTACAACATTGATTTGATGTACTGTACTGCACTGTATTGCAAGTGAAAATGAAAATCTGGTGTTACTTTAGGATAGCCAGGAACCAATTAGCATTTTTGCCATAAGGACAATGCCCCAACTTTCGCGATTTCAACTTTCGTGCATTATCTTCAGTCCCAATTAGGGGTGAAAGTTGGTGCCCCACTGTGTGTATATATATCATCATCATCATCATCATCAGCCGTTGAGGTCCACTGCAGAACCAGCCTATCCCTCCCGAAGCAGGGACGATACAGCCAATGCATCTCTACCTAGTGGCTTAGGCATACTGGTAGAGACTGTATGTAGGGTGAGAAGAGCTTGTGAGTGTGATTGTAGTGTTGTAGTGGCTTTGGATGTGTGTGTAGTCTGTGAACCAAGTGTAATCGGCCCGCCTTAAACCGACTGGGTGCAAGCATACTAGTATGCGACACTGGTTCAACCACAGCACCCCTTGTGTCCGCCAAAGTGGCAAGTGGTTTGGTGAACGCTTCCCAAAGTTTTTACAACTCTGGCGGGAGGCGAACCCCTGCTCACCAGCGTGCGAAACGCACACTCTACCACTGTACCACAGAGGCTCCGTGTATATATATATCTATGTATTTATATCGTTTTCATCCGTTTTCGTTTTTAAAGGCTCCAACATGCTTGCATGCATCAGCCTTGGTCACCTAATGGTGGCTCTCCATGCTGCACGATCCATTGCAGCCTCCCTGTTCAGTCCCTTAACCCTGAGGTCACAATGACCTCGTCCCATGTCTTTCTCGGTCTACTCCTCATAACCCCATCCCCAATATTAACACATCTCACCTTCCTCACCCAATTATCATCCCCCATCCTCTCCACATGTCCAAACCACCTCAATCTACCTCTCCTCATCACAACAACAATCCACTCCAGTCCCATCCTACCTCTCAACTCTTCCATCGTAAACCCAGCCCCCCCCACGGCCTTGCACGTAGGGACGCACTACACATCCACCTATCATTGTCATTTCTGCATGTCTGAGCCGGCGAATATCCTCCTCCTTTACTGCCCAGGTCTCACTACCATACAGCATTACACTCCCAACACATGCTGCATACAAAGACCCTTTAGCACATAGGGAGAGTCCTCTCAATGTCAGGAGAGGCAAGAGCTCCCTGAACTTCTTCCAACCACTTCTCACCCTAGCCACAGAGCTAGCTCCAGCCCCACCTCCAGCACACAACATGTCTCCCAAATAACAAAACTCTTCCACACACTCAAGAGATTCATCAGCAAGTACAATCCTTTCACGCCTGACAATCTCCTCCAGCTCTCCCCGACACACCATACAAATAAAATCAGCATTATCTCGCAGTCTGCCTCTGATACCACTACATCTCTTGTGCACCCATTTATCACAAACACTGCACAAGAAGGAATTACTTCCCACACCCTTGTGGCAAACTGCACATGGCCACTCTCCCTCGTCTTTGACAGTACTGCCACCAACCTTAGATATCATCACATTTGTTTTATCTGCATTTACCCTTAAGCCCTTGTGCCTCATACCATCTCTCCACTTCCTAAACCATTCCTCAGCCTCCTTTTCGTTCTCTGCAATCAACACCAAATCATCAGCATACACCATCTCCCACGGGAGTCACGTGAGAGGGCTTCAAGTACCATATATATATATATATATATATGTATATATATATACTGTATGTACATATACTTTTTTTTATGCAAGGAAGAAGGAACTAAAGGCCAGGAGCCCATAAACTGTTCCTTCCAAGAAAAAAACAAAAACAATACAAAAGAAAGCCAAATTCAAGATCCAATCATTTTGAGATGCCTGGACACACTGCATTTCAAAGACTGGAGATCATATGAAGCAGGAAATACAGACAGAGGGAGACAGTTCCAAAGCTGACCTGTTGCATAAATGAAGGACTGGGAGTAACAGTTAACTGTTGCATTAGAGAGATGGACAGAAAAGGTATGAGAGTTTGTGGTCAGCCTAGTGCTACGTGCCCATCGTAGAGGTGGAGGGATGCAAGCAGACAGTTCAGAGGACCAGTGACCATTGAATTAGCAATAGAAAAAAGATAAAGATGCAACAGTGCTGCAAAGAGGCAGAGGTTGAAGGAAGCCAGTAAGCGGAGGAGAGTTAATGAGACCAAAGGCGTTTGACTCCACCCTATTGAGAAGAGCTGTATGTGGGGAGCCTCCCCACACATGAGAGTTGTACTCTACACAAGGGGTGAATAAAAACCCGTGTATAAAGTCAACAACTGTGCAGGGGTAAAGAAGGTACAGAGTCGGCTTAGCACACCTAATCTCCTAGATGCAGATTTTACAAGAGATGTAATATGATCTTTCCATGATAAGTCCTGAGTGAATGAAACCCGAAGCAAATATATACAGTATATATATATATATATATATTTAATAGAACCTCTTTGGTCTGGACCCCTTTGATCCGGATTTCTGTTAATTCGGACAAAATTAAAAAATAATAAGCTCCAAAAATATGTTGAAAGTAATTCTAAAGTCATTTTCAGTATCGGTGCGGAAAGCAATCATCATACGTTTAGTCTTGGATCATGCTAGGTCGCAACATAGGCGCCTGTTTAAACACACACTAGCATTTGTTCCATCAACTAGTTCACCAACCATTTATATTTTTATGCTGTATTTCAAAAGTTAATCCTCCTTACCATGCCCCTTAATGCAAGTGTAGCTTCTGCAATGAATAAAGGTGTTAAAAGGAAGAGTTTGCTTACACAAAAATGGGTCAGAATATTCTGCAGTGTTTAGTGATTACTGTAGGTTATTTTTTGTACTTAAATGTGCTTTACTTGTACATCAAACATTAGCTTCTTGCCCATATGGGCGTTACCAGAATGCCAAAGATGACAATGTATTTTTTGCTTACATAAGTTTTATTTTTATTCCAAATATTAGTTAATTAATTAATTAATTTTTTTGCCTACACGGGCCTTAGTCACTTACTACAATTTAAAATGTAGACTAGTTTCTTGTCATGGCCTTACCTGTAAATTATGCAATACAAAACTATCGTACATGATTACTTTGGTTATTTTAGTATCCTTTCATCTTTTGCAGTTACGTAGGGTTGACATATGCCACATATGTTAATAATTAACAAACATTCCATACGTAGATAGTTTTTGGTATGAACTGGAGATTACCCTGATGGTCCGGACAATCTGCTAATTCGGACAACCCTTCCCCCCATATAGTCTGAATGAGAGAGGTTCTACTGTGTATATATATATATATATATATATATATATATCCATCCATCCATCCATCATCCAAACCTACGTTGCCCCATGAGGAGCGTAGGAGCCCGGGACTAGAGAGTTGGTCCTGACATTTAAGATGAGAGTGACCAACCTCACTCATCCCTGAGTGGCATTACATGAGCAATAAACCCCAACCATCCCTTGGATATAAACCTTCACCGGCTCAATCCGATTGAAGCACAATAATTACCCACTAATCCACCAGGTGCCAAATTTGGTTATATGGTTACCACCCAGCATAGTAATTAGTTTCCTGGTGTACAGGAAACCATTTGGCTTATCAAGCAGTGTAGAGTCACCCATAGGCAGAAGAAAGAGGAAAGAATGAAGGAATGGAAGACAGAAAAAGGAGTGTAAAGTCACCCGTAGGCAGAAGGACGAGGAAAGAATGACGGAAAGAAAGATAGAAGAAGATGGAAGGAAAGAAGGATGGAGGAGAGGACAGGGCAGACACCCAAGAGCAGCACTACATTGAGTGAGTGGATATATACGTCCATCCATCCATCATCCAATCCTACATTGCTCCATGAGGAGCGTAAGAGCCCAGGGCTAGGCAGTTGGTCCCGACATTTAAGATGAGAGTGACTAGCCTCACTCATCCCTGAGTGGCATTACATGAGCAATCAGCCCCAACCACCCCTTGGATATAAACCTTCACCGGCTCAATCCGACTGGAGGGCAATAATCACCCATTAAACCACCAGGTGCCAAATTTTGGTCATATGGTTACCATCCAGCATAGTAAATAGTTTCCTGGTGTACAGGACATCATTTGGCTTGTCACTCAGTGTAGAGTTACCTACAGGCAGAAGGGTGAGGAAAGAATGAAGGAAAGAAAGACTGAAGAGGAAGTGTAAAGTTACCCGTAGGCAGAAGGACAAGGAAAGAATGAAGGAAAGGAAAAGAGAAGAGTATGGAAGGAAAGAAGGGTGTAGGAGAGGAAAGGGCAGACACCTGACAGCAGCACTACATCGTGTGAGTGGATTGTGAGCGCCCCCACCTACCACTATATATATATATATATATATACTGTACTGTATATATCTTAAATGTCGGGACCAACTGCCCAGCCCCGGTCTCCTACGCTCCTCATGGGGCAATGTAGGATTGGATGATGGATGGATATACAGTATATATATAGTAGCTACTGTATATCCAGTACCTGCAACCCATAAGTACAGTACTACATGGTCCCATTTCCACTGCTCTAACTTTTGGAATATGAACCCCTTCAATCTGATTATGCATATTTTACCTTACACTTGCTACATCTTGATGATTTTATTCAATATGGGAATAAACAGTTACAGGCCGTCCTCGGTTTACGAACATTCAAACGAATTTTCTACTCTACAATCATGAACTTTCAGTACTGTATTCAATTACGTACATGAGATATTCGACACTTTAATATAAAATAGGATTTGTTAATGATTTTTGCCCAATTGTAGACTAATGAAAGTGTTCTAAGCACATTTAAAAGGCTTGGTAGGCTTGGCTAGGCAATGACTTTAGGCTGGTTAGACGTATTAAATGAATTTCTCGGAACATAACCTGATTGTAAGTCGGGGACCACCTTTATAATGAAAGAGTTAATGAAGACTATATCCAACCCATATGGTTGTAAAAGCCTCTCATAAACAGAAAAAAATCTCAAGTAGCTAGAATAGACCACAAAGATGTCACTAGATTTAAGAGGCTAAATTATGCCACACCAGCCTCATCCATACATTAAAGGGGGTACTTACTCAACATCATTCCGTACACAGTTCTCCAGCTCCAGTATGTGATTCCCAATGAACCACACTAGATTAGAGAAATATGGAGCAGCGGTGCGATCTCGAATGAACTGCAGCATAGACTGGTCATTCACTCTGTATACATTTAGGGTCAGTGTTCGCACTGCTATGCGCACCATGCTCTCTGGGTGATTGAAGAACTTAATGGCTTCTGTGTAGAGTGGGAAGTCATTTGTGTGCTGGTAAAGAGAACAGAGATCAATTAGATACTGATGCTGTTTTGTCTAAAAGGATCATACAAAAAGGTTTTGGCAAATTATATATTAACTAAAGGTGCACAATACTTACAAGTTGTTTATTTACAATGGGATAATAGGTTGTCTTAATGGAAGGTGTTCTGTGACCAAAAAAAAAAAAAAAAAAAAAAAAAAAAAATCTATGTATCAAGAGGGTATTGTTTGGACAAGGATGTACAGATAGGCTTTAACTCATGGACTGCGAGCTACAGCTCAGGCTGGGAAGCGCCACATTGCGAGCCACAGCTCAGGCTGGGAAGCGCTGCATTGCGAGCCACAGCTCAGGCTGGGAAGCGCCACATTGCGAGCCACAGCTCAGGCTGGGAAGCGCTGCATTGCGAGCCACAGCTCAGGCTGGGAAGCGCCACATTGCGAGCCACAGCTCAGGCTGTGCTGAGTTCAAAAATTTCTCACAAAAGTTCCCATCACAGCAGGCACCTCCGCTCCTACGCAAACTTATGCATGGCGCTACGCAAAGATGGAGCAAGAGAGATTTTTTTTTTTCACCAGATGATGCCCTGGATGTTTATATTCAATTTTATAATAAACAAAAACTAATTTTCTTTTTTTAAAAAAGGTAAGTGCACAATCCACAGGTTAAAGATATTTTGGAATTTTGTCTGAGCATGCAATGCCACTTTATTTATTTATTTTTATACATTATGATTTGGTGATATGAGGAATCACTGTAAATAAGTTCTAAGAAAGTTATCTCCTTACCTTTCTTGTGATGAACTAGAAAGAGATCTTCTAAGGATTCCTTATTTTAAGTAAACACAATAAAGCAATGTTCAACTTCAACTAAGTACAGTGCAGGTAAGGGATCATAAGTGGAATCCAGTAAAACCTTCATATATTAGGCTGAGGTAAAAGTGGACAATAGTGCTATACTGTTCTGGGGATCCAGGACGAGTCTAACAGACAGACACTTGCACATGAGAAAAAGAAACCCAAACCTAATGGGAGTATGATCTGAAAAGCTGCTTCTCAGCAAGTACATACAACCCCGCCCATTAAATGCTATGTTCCCCAGTGAAGGGTCTTCCTGCAGGAATATATTACATAGCTAATAAGATGCTGTAGCAAATCGTGACTTTTAGGAGGAAACATTCATAAAACATTGGTAAAGGCCTGACTTATCACCATGGCTGACATCCACCTTCATTCTTCTTAAAATATCATTTCCAAATACTATAATACTTCAGCTGTTATAATTTTATTATATCTTTAATGCACAGTAGCAAAAAAAGACAAAAAGATACAGAAAATCAAAATATCAAAATACAGTATATCTGTCAAGAAACAGTGACAAGCAATTTAATACCAACACTTAAGTCAATGTGTGTTTTCCTCTGAACACTCAAAACACATTTAAGTATATACAAACGTATTTTTATATTCCATCATTATCATCATAAGCCTATCTCCCACCCAAAGAAGAGGCAAGGTAGGATTCTGAATCAAGGAATTAATGGAATAATTATCACAGCAGGAAAATGGAGGCTTATCACAGCACATCCAGTGAAATGAACTACACGTGGTGGTACTGTGAACCCTGGACGGAGCAGCTGTGACATCTATCCAGAAGCCACTTCCCTGCACCTTGTCATAGGAAAGACCCAAGTCCAACCCTGGTAAGGTGCTGTCTACCACATGGGGATGTCAGATCCCTACACGGTTTAAGTACCTGTAAGACAGCCTCACAGACACATCTGCTTAAATGAGGTTGACAAGACAGTTCAGACAGACAGACCACGGTTAAGCAACAAAAACATAAACAAGTCGCTGGAATCCTGGCTCCACCTCACTAGCCTGACCATATATCCATCAACCATCCCATCCAGTGGAAACGATAAACAACTCTGGAGTAAAGTCACAAAGAATTTTAACTGAAAAGATGAAATACACCCTGCCATTAACCCCAGTTCTGGGATAATTCCTTCCATTAAGAATGAAAGTGTCCGGGTGGTCAGGTAGATTACTGAATGCTTATTCTTTAGCTGCCTCCAAAGGGGATTAATCCCCGAGCTAGACCTCATCAGATCATATAGCCCTGCTAGGGTTACAGGAGAGCGCTACCCCTCCCAGCACGGCAGCCACCAGGCGGGGCGCGAACTCGCAACCTCACGATTACGAGCCCAACACCCTACCACCGAGCTACCGCGCTCCCAAGCTGCCTCTAAAGAAGGAAAGCAAAGAGAAAAATTCATAAGTTTCATAGTACTGAATGGGTTAACTGACATGGTTTCTAACCACCACTGTCCATTACCTTGACATGCTTCTCATAGGGAGTAGAATGAAATATACACAAAAAAAAAGTACTGGCCATGATTTGAGTATGATACATAAACCTGTTCTGTAGAGCTAACTTTGATGACCATATTCTTCTCACCTCATTATAGAAGAAATGTATGGTATGGCCATTTAGCTTGAGGGATAGAGTTTTGAGGAAGGAGATGTAGTATGCCATCACCTCCTCATCACTGAAGTCAAACTTGTGTACAATGATGGAGTTCACATGGTTATTGGACAGCAGGTAGTCTGGGTGAATAAGAAATTTACCTTTAGCAAACATTATTAAACACATGATCATCAATATCACAGTGATAGAAGACAATCACATAATTTAAGGATATAGGATTAGTCATAAATGAAAATAAACAAGCACTAACTAATTCATCATGGTCATAGCTTTATTTCCAAAACCTCCCCACATACATATGACCAAGAACAATGGTATCATGAATTTGCTCTCAAATGTAGAGCACATTTACTATAGGAAACTCAGAAATTTGAAAGTTTTTACAATTACAATGTTCAGAATGATTTAACAAGTCATTTATCAGTAACATGCATATATCATTACAAAAGATGTCTTACACAGTGATGTTTCATTGCGGATGTTCTCAAAGAGAATATTGAGAGTTTGGAGCAGCTGGACACACACATAGCTGCCGCACTTCTGCTTCATGATTCGTAAAAAGAATGACAGCATATTCTTCTCCAAGAAGAAGCTAGCATTGGGGAATGAAAAGAAGATAATATTAAAGCTCGACATACTGTAATTTTAATCTGACCAACAGCCTCAGTCAGCTACCCTAATTACCTCCGCCAAGGAGGTTATGTTTTACCCTGTGTTTGTTTGTTTGTCTGTCTGTCTGTTAGCAGGATTACTGAAAATGTTACAAACGACTTTTGATTAAATTTTGTGGCAAGGTGGGTCATGGGCCAAGGGAGAAATGATTAAATTTTGGTCTGGATCCAGATCCAGATTATCCTACACAATATCAATAAAAGTTCATGAATTTCAATTAAATTTTGTGGAAAGCGTGAGCCATGGAGCAAGAGAGAGCTGATTAAATTTTGGGGCAGATCCGGATCCTATATCCACAGATCCGGGATTAATTAAATTATGAACGGATTTGATGAAATTTTGTGGAAGGGAGGGCCATGGGCCAAGGAAGAAATGATTAAATTTGGGGGCATATCCAGATCCAGAGTATTCCACACAATATCCCCAAAAGTTTTCAATGAATTTCAATGAAATTTTGTGGAAAGGTGGGTCATGGGTGAAGAAAGAATTGATTAAATATTTCGATGGATTGGAATCATTTTTTATTGGGAGTGGCAATGGCGGAGGTATGCGCTCTCTACTTACTTTTACTACCTTTTTCTCTCTTTCATTCTGACTGACTAGAAAATGGTGACATATTTTGTGTCTCACCAATAATCCTCATGATACTGGTCATTCCTCTCACTCAATCTACCTGGATATGAACTGCAGAGTAATACCATACCTCTCCTATCTAATATATTCCATAATTATTTGGTGTTCTATATTCAACACCATTTTTTTAAGTTAAAACACCGTCCTCGTGTTTATTTCCCTCTCTGACACAGCACAGAAAAAAATGCTAACTTTCTACTAGCATCACTCACTCGAACACAGAGGAGTCATTTTGGTCACCCCAGATAAGAATCTCAGCGATAGAGCGGAGTGTCTCCACCAGCAGGCCTCTGTTGCTGTCCTGCACCACTTGGTTCTTGCTGAGCACATTGTAAAGGTACCTGTGTAAAGGAGCTTTATTACTGTGCAAGCTGAAGAGATGATAATAAATGAAGAAAACACAATACATTAACAATTGATCCCTTATTCCTTCTAGGTTTAAGGTGCAAGGCTAAATTATATACAGTACTCCAGTACATTTAAAGGTTGATGGCAAGCCTACTCCACTTGATGGCATCAGATAACAAAGCAAGCACATTCCTTAACTGTATGACCTACACTGGATCAGGGGGAGCAAAAGATTGCGTGGGATGGGTCAAAATGGGGGGCAGTGGGACGGGAAAGGAAAGCATACCATGAAAATATGGATGCTGTGAGATTAACAGCTTGAGTACCATAGACTGGGATAAATTTGGGCAATTTTTCATTTTTTGTGCCATGTAGCCTAATCTAGTTCATAGTTCAATCTAAGATCTTAAGTATTGTATGTAAGGTTGGTCCACTAGGGTATCGAATCATTGCAGTAAAAAATTTAAAATGTTTCATATATATATATTTATAGCAAATATAGTAATCCAACCATCCACCAATCATCCAATCCTACATTGCCCCATGAGGAGCATAGGAGCCCGGGGCTAGGTAGTTGGTCACGACATTTAAGATGAGAGTGACTAGCCTCACTCATCCCTGAGTGGCATTACAAGAGCAATCAACCCCAACCACCCCTTGGATATAAACCTTCACCAGCTCAATCCAACTGGAGTGCAATAATTACCCACTAAACCACCAGGCGCCAAAATCTGGTTATATGGTTACCACTCAGAGTAGTAAATGGTTTCCTGGTGTTCAGAAAACCATTTGGCTTGTCACTCAGTACAGTCACCCACAGGCAGAAGGAAGAGGAAAGAATGAAGGAAAGAAAGACAGAAGAGGGACTGTAAGGTCACCTGTAGGCAGAAGGACAAGGAAAGAATGAAGGAAAGAAAGACTGAAGAGGATGGAAGGAAAGAAGGAGAAGAAAGGGCAGACACCCAAGAGCAGCACTACATTGAGTGAGTGGATAGTGAGCGCCCCCAACCACCACTAATTGTACTCAAACTTTGGTGAATTCGGACACATTGTATAAATACGTACATAAACAGAAATGAATGCAGATGACTACCCTGGGTTCCCAGTGTGGGGCCATTTTGGACATTTTGGGGCTTTTATAAAAATGTTCCTCCCGTACAAAAATAATGTCACTCCCTGACAAAATAAGCTAATGACTATAATGAAATATGAACACAATAGCAATTCAATTTTTTCTTTGGTTTAAATAAAACATACCAGAACACATGTAGATAATCTATTATGGCACCAGCCGTGTGTGTGTGTGTGTGTGTGTGTGTGTGTACTTTGGGCAGCCAAAACTACACATTCAAATTGCACCAAAACTGGCACAAAAACTGTAAAAAAAATCGCTGATGTGAAAAAACTTGGTCCCATCACAACTGAAAAACTTTTACTATATTTAATGAGCGATCACATTTTGACCACAAAACGCTGCTCCCGAAGCCCGGCATAGGATCTCCGTAGAGTTTTTTGCCCAGAGGTAGAACTAAAATAAACACTAGCAGTAGCCATGTGTCTGTCTGTGTACTTCGACTTGCATTTGGACAACTTGGGTTCCATTCCCGAAGCTGCAAATAACACGATTAATTTGTTAGCTGCAAAAAATCCATGTGACAAAGTTACACTAGAACAGAACATAAATGCGAGAGCCCTCTGCAGGAGCAGGTGCGAGGGGCCCCAGTATAAATCTAGCTACAAACCTTAGTTCTGTATATACGGTACTTAACAATCATTTCTGACTAATAATTTCTTCTTTTGGAAGACTAATGGAAAATTAGTTTGAGGTGATATTTATCATGATTATTTGGCCTTACCATTTTTCTTGCTTGCTTCTTCACTAAGATTAGGACCTCAATCTCCACCAGTTCTTTTCTTCTATGTTTGAGTCATTGGGTGTCCTTGCTTAAACAGGTAGTACCATAACAGCTCAAGAGTACACATGTGAATAACACATATGAACCCAGTTACACACAACATCCACATCTGGCAAATAGTAGGTAATACCACGTTGTAAAAAAAGTTATTTTTTCATTCATACTCCCCGTCCGAATTGATCCCAATGTCCGAAATGACACCAATTTGCATTAAATTTTTAAAAATTTCATAAAAATGCAGTCATTTCAGAGAGCCTCTGTGGGCCCAATACCTGCCCAGGGCCCCAACCAAATGGTCAGACTCGCATGGCCATGTGGAATGTGAGGTGTGAATGAGGAGAGCAAGTGGGTGGAAGTGGTGAATGTGTTCAAGAGTGCGAGATATACTGTGATGGCATTGTGTGAAACGAAGATGAAAGGGTGCGAAGTGGAGGAGTGGGAGGATGTGAAATGTGCAAGATCAGGAAAGAATGGGAGAGGAGATTGTAAGGAAGGAGTTGCTTTGTTGATGAATGAGGTGTGGCAGAGTGGAATGAGAGACTACAAACGTGTCAGCTCAAGGTGTATGTATGTCAAGTTAAGTTTGAGAAGGTGAAAGTGGCAATGATTGTAGCGCATGCACCATGTGAGGACAGGAGTGAGAGAGAGAAAGACAGGTTTTGGGATGAGCTGGGTGAAGCAGTGGGAGAAATGCCCAAGAGCTATAAAGTGATCGTGATGGGGGATATGAACGGATGAGTAGCCACTGGTCCTGAGGATGACAATGGGTTGTTATGGAGTACCAGGAGAAAATGATAATGGGAATTGACTAAAGGATGTGTGTCAGGAGAGGAGGTTGTGCATTTGTAATTTGTACTTCAAACACAAAGATGCACATAAATATACATGGTATAGAGGAAACGGGGATCGTGTTGAAAGAAGCCTAATTGATTACGTGCTAGTAGAGAGGTTGATGATGGGAATGGTTGTTGATACAAGGGCTGTGAGAGGACGATGTGGAGGTCTGTCAGATCATATGATTGTGGTATGCAAGATCAAGCCGAGAGGAGTGAGGTGGATCAAGAGAGAGAGGAGCAATCAGGGTGAAAGACAAAGTTGAGAAGATGATGATCAAAGAAGTGGCAGATGAGGACAGGAACCAAAGTAGAGGACGAGTTAGAATCAGTGAACTGGAATGAATGGGAACTGGACAGCCTTTGCATATAGTGACTGCTTAGTCAGGAATGCTAAAGTGGTGTGTGGTGTGGCAAGAGTATCAACAAAAAAGATGGGTACGGCATGGTGGGATGAGGAGGTTAAGAGAGCGGTGGAGGAAAAGAGGAAGAAATGGCTAAAGTGGTTACAGGACAGGGGTTCAGTTGAAATAAGAAATGAGTATATCGAGAGCAAGAAGCACGTAAAGAGACTAGTGAAGAGGAAAAAGAAGGAGGTAAATGATGATCTGGGAACAAAAATGAATGCAAACAACTCTGAAAACAGGAAGCTATTCTGGAAAGAAGTGCAGAAGTGTAGAAGTGAAAGTGGAAAGAAACGTGATAGTGAGAAGGATGCAGGTGGTAGGTTACTAACCCATGGAGAAGACGTAAGGACCAGATGGAAAGAATATTTTGAAAGCCTGATGAATGGGAAGAGAGAGAGCAGAGCGGCTGCACATATGATTGATTTTGGGGGAGTGCAGAGAAGGAATGCAGTGCCAAGAGACGTGACACTTGCACAGGTAAAGAGCGCTGTGAAATGGCTGAAAAATGGGAAAGCAGCTGGGGTTGATGAGGTGTATGCAGAGATGTTTAAGTGTAATGGAGAGAGTGGAATGAAGTGCTTGTTGGAGATATGTAAGAAGGCATGGATAAGTGAAACTGTGCCTGCAGAGTGGAAAAATGCTGTGATTGTACCCCTGTACAAAAATAAAGGTGAGCGAAGTTTTCATTCATTCATTCATTGCCAGACGCCATGTATCCCAGACGGGGTGGCCAATGGCTCAGAGTTAATTGTTTTACAGGGAGGGGCACCAATCCTCCACCAACCCCACTTGACACGTAGGGATGCCAACAGCATCTGGTGTTCCCAGGCGGTCACCCATCCAAGTACTAACCAGACCCAACGTTGCTTAAAATAAAGGTGAGCGAAGTGAGTGCAAGAATTCAAGAAACCATTTACAATGCTGGGTGGTAACCATATAACCAAACCATACGAGCTCCCTACGTGTCAATAAGTGGGTTGGTGGAGGGTTAGTGTCCCTCCCTGTAAAACAAATAACTCAAAGTCAAATGGCCACCCCTTCCAGGATTATGGCATCTGGCGATAGACAGAAGTTTATTGAGTGTGGTTGGGAAGGTATATGGAAGAATTTTTATAAAGTAAGAGAGTTATCAGAAGTCCTAGTGAGACGAACAGGGTGGCTTTAGGAGTGGCAGAGGACGTGTGGATCAAGTATTTGCAGTGAGACAGATAGCAAAGAAGGCTTGTGAGAAGGACCATAAAGTGTTTATGGCATTCATGGATCTGGAAAAAGCATGTGACAAATTAGACAGAGAGGGATTGTGGAAAGTTTTGCGCATGTATGGTGTAGATGGTAAGCTGCTAGGTGCTGTCAAAAGTTTTATGATGGTAGCGAAGCATGTGTAAGGGTTAATGAGCATCTAAGTGAATGGTTCACGATTGGTGTGGGCATGCGACACGGTTGTGTGATTTCCCCATGGCTGTTCAATATGTATATGGATGGGGTGATGAGAGAAGTAAAAACACGAGTAATGGGGAGAGGGAAGGCGTTGGTAATGACTGGTGATATGGGAATATCTCAAATTTGTTGCGAGCTGATGATGCAGTACTGCTTGCAAGTACCGGACAAGAACTTGGTAGGCTAGTGCAGAGTTTTGCTGATGTCTGTGAGAGTCGTGCCTTGAGAGTAAATGTAGAAAAGAGTAAAGTGATGGTTATTGACAGAGAAGGTGACTCCCAGTGTGATGTCACAGTGAAAGAAGACAGATTGGAATTGGTGAGAGTTCAAATACTCAGGTACAGTGATAGAAAAGAGAGGAAAATGTGCAAAAGAAGTTGAAACGAGTGACACAAGGAAGAAAAGTAGCTGATGCAACGAAGGCCTTAATAAGAAACAGAGGCTTGAGAGTTGCAGCTGCACGAGGCTTACATGAGGGAGTGTTAGTGCCAACTCTAACATATGGGTGTGAGACTATGGTGTGGCATGAAAATGAAAAGTCAAGAGTAAGAGCAGTGGAGATGGGACTGCTGAGGAATGTATGTGGAGTACAGAGGGTGGATAGGACACGAAATAATGTGATTCGTGAGAGGTGTGGAGTGAGGAAGTCAGTGGACATCAGAATCAAAGAGAGTGTCCTGAGATGGTATGGTCATGTGGAAAGAATGGATAACAATAGAGTGGTGAAAAAGGTATATCTGAGCGAATTTGAAGGAGGGAGGAGGTGAGGTAGGCCAAGGAGAAGGTGGAGAGATATGGTGGATGAGTGTTTGAGGAAGACAGGTTTGGAAGTCAGTGAGGCTAGGGAACTGACAAGAAATTGAGCTGGCTGGATGAATGTTGTGAGGAGAAGTGCATGATCAGGGATTTTGGCACCCCTCGCGAGCATGGCAGCGTCCAGACTGGCTCAATCAGATACATTTATGTGAAGCTGCAGAATGTGGTGAATGTTTTTGGCGTATCCAGTGGAGCCAGGACTCCGATGGGCTTGAATGATGAGGGAGAGTGGCCTATTTGGATTGGACAAGTTTGTGCTGTCTGGACATTGTTACTCCTCACCCTGCCCTTGGGTGGGAAAGGAGGTCTGGATAATGATGATTAAATGCCCAATTAAGAGATTAACTGAGAAGATAATGCCAGTTACTTTGTACTTTCACACTACTCATGAAAGTACATCTGGGCACCTAAGACTTTCCTGCATCTATTCATCAACATTTCTGCCAAAGAAACTTTGCCAATGTTACAAATTTTATTCTTTTTACATATGTTTGCTTTTTAGTATATATATGGTATGTGTCACGTGATATATTAACCCGTTAACTGCTCTATACAGCCCAGGCTGTTCTGAGTGCGACTGCTCAATACAGTCCTGGCTGCACAGGTGAATTTCAAATATAGTGCCATGGTGACCAAAGCCGACCCATGCAAGCATGTTTGAGCCTTCAAAACCAAAACCAAAACCCAAAAAGAAAACAAAAACCAAACATTCCAATACGGAATCAGACACTTTGATGTTCATCCATGGCTTTACCAAGATAAATATTGAGCTAATATTTCGTTACTATATACTTTGACATGTGTTCTCTCAATTCCTAAGACAAAATTTGTCCTTTGGGAAATTTCATTTTTACCACTATGTCTGTGCGCCACGGGCACCTCCAAAACACCACCATCAGCAGTTAACGGGTTAAAGATCTTTATACACAAAAGTACAGTAATGAATTACAAACAATTAAGCACAAACAGATTTCTAATATGTTTATTCATTACCTGTTAATTAATTTATATAACGTTTTATTGCAATAATGTCCGAATTTGCCCCGAGTCCAAATTCATCCCAGTTTACGGTACAATGAAGATTTATTTCAGAATATCCTTTTAGAATGAGTGTTAGGGTGTAAAGAAATGGACAAGGGAAACCATTGGTAGAAAGCTAAAATTATGGTGGGGTGGGGCCATAAATGCCCTGTGAAAATGAATGCTGTAGGATTAATGGTTTGAGAGTCGTGAGGGTTCATTTAAAATTTTCTATAGCACCATGATTAAAAAAAAAAGCTCACATTACTTTTGTATGTCTGGTGCCTTGCCAGTGGACATACAAATTTCCAGTCACCTCTTGTGGCCCAGTCACAAGTACGGTACCAGTTTAAAGGAAATATGGTGGATACTCTGCTTCCATTGGTGAGGAGTCTGCTGTTCCCAGAACTAGAGCACTTTCCTGCTTCCTATGATCTCCAGTCTTTCAAACGCAGTGTGTCCAGGCATCTCGAAATGATCAGATCTTGAATTTGGCTCTCTTGTATTTTGTTTTTTTCTTGAAAGGAACAACAATTGCAGGCTCGCGGCCTTTGGTTCCTTCTTCCTCACACACACAAAAAAAAGTGGGCCACAGCAACAATAATCCAAGCATGGTTTGGGCAGCACCCAGAGATATCAGTGATGTTATATCCACCCAGATTCCCCAATCTTCATCCTCCTGAGCATGTGTAGTCAAAATTTACACTAGGAACGACAAACATGAAATGCCCATGAAACTGTGCTTATATTACTAAAGGTGCATTTGAGGCATGGGACATAATTTGACATCACTTGTGGGTCCCTCTGCTTCTTCACTTTGCTCTCCCATGCCTGATGTGAGTGTTTCTGAGGATGACAAGTGAGTGCCCAGAGACACCACCTGTCCCCTAGCCTTGGGAGGGCCCCATGATAAAAACATGACCAGGACCAAGCATCACTTAAAGTTAGGTACACTTGTTTTTGGACTTCAATGTCTTACTTTTAATACACCCATCTTATTACTCTTTCTATCATACCTGCAGGTGGTACCGTGAAGGAAGGCAGTCAGATAAGGTATTAAAGGAGGTCTAAGAACCAGTCTAGTGTATAGGATTTTTTTTTTCCCTTTGGGCTTGATCTTAATCCCATTGAATCTGTTATAATTGTCCTGATATCCGATAAATCTTGAAGTGATCTACTTTCCATAATGTAACCCCATTGGGTAACAGGGGTGCACTGTACTGCACATATTATGGTTATACTTCTTTGTATAGTTTTGGGCATAAATATTGCTCACCAGAACTCAGTTACACCATACAAATTTTTGTTTTATCAATATTACTTCTCAAGGACTGTGGCAAATTTCCCTCTGCCACTTAAATATGGTAGCTAGTGAGAGGATCATCTTATCATAGTCTGATTGATGAAGAGTGCTGCTGAAGTTTCACTGTGCTTGATAGGTAGTGGAAGTTTCTTGAGTTTTGTAATATTGTATCTGTTGTACAAAGGAAAAGGGGAAAAAGAAGTGTGTGGTAATCATAGGGGCATTTCTCCTCTTAGTATAATAGGAAAAGTGTATGGTAGGATACTTATTGACAGAGTTAGAGAAAGAACAGAGGAATTAGTTGGAGAAGAACAGGGAGGCTTTAGGAAGGGAAGAGGTTGTGTAGATCAGATATTCATTCTTAGATCTTTAGTGGAAAAGTTTCTAGAGAAGGGAAAGAAGTTGTATGCGGCTTTCATGGATTTGGAGAAAGCATATGCCAGGGTGGATAGACAAGGATTGTGGAAAGTATTAAGAATATATGGAGTAGATGGGACGTTGTTGAATGCTGTGAAGAGTATGTATGATGGTGCTGAGGCTGCAGTGCGTGTGAATGGTGAACTAAGTGAACTTTTCTCTTTGAAGGTTGGGTTGAAACAGGGATGTGTCATGTCTCCATGGTTGTTCAATCTGTACATGGATGGAGTAATAAAAGAGGTACACGGTAGGGTAGTGGATGTTGGAGTGGCCCTGGTGAGAGAGGATAGTGTTTGGAAACTCCCTGTACTGTTGTTTGCAGATGATACTGTGTTGTTGAGTGAAGACGAAGGGGAGCTGCAAGGCTTGGTGGATGAGTTTGGGAGAGTGTGTAAGAGGCGGAATATAGGGATGAATGTAGGGAAGAGTAAAGTGATGGTCTTTGAGAGAGGTGAAGTCAGTGAATGTACAGCGAGGTTGGATGGTGAGGAATTGGAAAATGCGAGTACGTTTAAATACTTGGGTAGTGTGATGAGTAAGGATGGAGGTTTGGAGGGTGGTTGCTGGTTCCTTGAAAGCAGTGATAAGAAACAGGGAAGTGAGCATGGAAGTGAAAATGTTACTACATGACAGTATTGTGATATGGGCTCTAAGGTATGTAAGTGAAGCTTGGACGTTGTTGGAAGGACACAAGTCAAGAGTGAGAGCAGTGGAAATGAGTATTTAAGAGGAGCCTGTGGAGTCACATGGAGAGACAGGCTGACGAATGAGGATATTAAGGAGCATTGTGGTGTGGATGTGGATGTGATAGGAAGCGTTATGAGGAACACACTGAGGTGGTTTGGCCATGTGGAGAGGATGGAGGGTGAAAGACTGATGAAGAGAGTGTATGTGAGTGAGGTGGAGGGGGGAAGAGGGAGGGGAAGGCCGAGGATGAGACGGAGGGATGGGGTGGAGAGGTATATGAGAGAGGGGGGTGTGAGTTGGGAGCAGGGCAGTGAAATGGCAGGGGACAGGGCGACGTGGAGGCGATTTGTTTGTGGCCACCCCAAACGGGATTGAGGTGTCTGGCAGTAGATAGATAGATAGATAGTATCTGTTGTTGTTGTTCGTCAACCCGTCTGTGGCAAAGCAAACTGATCAACCACAGACATGAAACTGGCCCTGCAGGGCTGTTCCGTGGAATGAACTGATGCTCTCTTGCAGTTGACAGCATCCCACCACAATGAGGTGCAGGGAAAAGTGTGAAGGTTTGGTCCCTGGGTGGATGCTGCATGTGCATCTCTCCACCCAGTCAAGAGAGGCAGAGACACTGTAGCAGGCTCCACATCAACCCATGATCAGGTCATATGGACCACCCAGCAATTATAAATGCATTCCTGAGTTACAGAAAACATTGGACTTCTCACTCAGTGTTGAGCTGCCTGAAGTGGAAAGAAGAGTAATAAAAAGTGACAGGAAGGAAGGGAGAACTAGAAGAGTGTGGACACAGAAGCAGAATGATAAATGTGAAGGAAGGAGTAAGCAGCACTACATTGTGAGTGAATGATGGTATCTGTAATGCTGCAATATTGTATCTTGAGGAGGCTATACCTAGCAGGTGGTTTTAGAGCCAAGACTTTGATTGAAGACATCATAACACTCCTGCCTGCAATGTACAGTCAGGGACTAAGGGTCACCTACTGTTTCATTGTGTTTGTTTCACACCTAGGGCATATCTGCCATTTTTCTCCCAGATGCATCGTGTCAGGGGGAATCATCTGTGGACACGGAAACTTACAAAGCCTCACTCATCCTGGGGACATTAGCCAGTAGAGGGAAGTGAAAAGTAGAAGAGGTTATATATGTTTTGAACTTTTGTCCCTAACTTTGTCAGTTTGCCCAACTTTTGTGACATCTTGTGCCTGTAGCCGTGAATTAATTTGTCCTCTCTCTTTTCCTGTGCATGCCCATGTGGTTTCTTATAAAGTATTTTGTCTCTTTTCTTTTCATGTGTGTGCCCATGTGGTTTCTTGTGTTATTGTTACTCAGCAAGTTGCACTGGATCTCACTGTTTCCATTTTTTTTTTTTTTTATAACTGAGTTTTTTATGGTGAGTTTAAAATGTTACTCAGTGGTTCGGCTGTTGTACACTCACGCATCAAAGTTTCTGTACCCCCTCGGTGGAAGTCAGAGTTATAGAGAGGGCGGGCGGGTGGACAGCAGTGAGTGGTAGTTTGGTGCTTGGCTGTGAGGCGAATGGTGAGGAACCTGATGGACTTGGATTCAAAACGTTTCCTTGCTGTTCACCTGCAAAACATTGTGCGTTCGTAACATACAAGGCATATAACATAGACTGCTGTGTTGTCGTGGAGTCCTGTGGGACGTGGTCCGGACGCGGCTCATCGGTTTCAGATCCTCATCATACAAGTGAAGCACTGAGCCAGTTTCAATACAGTATGCATCATGGAGGCTAACACTGGACAGGGTGAGGTTTATATTGTTTTTTGTTGGTGTGCTGACTGATCATGCTTCATTTGTGAAATAGAGCCCAATACTGGTATAGTCAGTCCAGTTGAAGATTGTGTGTTGTGTTGCCATAGGCTGTCGTGATGCACTGTTGTTCATAATGTCTAATTATTATAGTCATAATGTTAACATGGCATTAACAACTGGGAAAAAATAATGTTATGTTAATGTCTTGTTAACATTATGATTGTAATAATTGGACTTTTAGAACAACAGTGCATCATGACAGTTAGTGGCAACACATTACATAGTTTTCAACTGGATTGACTATACTGTACCAGTGCTGGGTTCTGCTTTGTGAATGAGGTAGGATCAGTCAGCATACCAACAGAAAGGCAGTGTAAGTTTCGCCTTGTCCAGTGGTGGCCTCTGTGATGCAGACTGTAGTGAAAATGGCTTGGTGCTTCACATGTGTGGTGAGGGTCTGAAACAGATGGGTCGTGTCTGGACCACGTTCCACGGGACTCCGTGATTGCACGGTGGTCTGTGTTATAATATATGCTGTGTATGTTACGAATGCATTGGGTTTTGGTGATGAATAGCGGGGAAGTGTTTTGGGTCCAAGTTCATTAGGTTTCTCGCCATCCGCCTCTTGGCTCGGTGCCAGATTGCCATTCACGGTTGTCCGTTCGCCTGCCTTCTATCTAACCCTGACTTCCACTTCCTTCCATGGAGGGGGGTACAGAAACTTTCGTGCATGGGTGTACATATGTGGCAGCTGATCATCACAGTTGTCAAACTGGTGCTGGTCTTGGTTAGAAGTTATAGTTTCTTGCTGTATAGTTGTCTGACAGTGGGCTTGGTTGATGCTCTGCTGCTGTAGATGCTTATGTAGCCTTTTTGTGGTGCAGGCTCCTGTTTACCTCATGCTTTGCTCTTTGTCCTTTGTTCTCATGGCCTTCTGTTGTTTCTGTAATGGGTTTCTACCATGGAAAGATAAGAATCATCCGCACCTCCTAAAGTTAAATAATTATACTTGATCCACTTCAGCATATTGTAATATTGCCATCTCTTCATCTTGAATGCTGAACTGTAACAAGTGATGAACCCTGGAATATGATGCTAATCACACATATTCGCTGTGATATAGTATATATATTGTGTATAGTATTAATGATAAGAAATAATATCTTGAACAATTGGAACAGTGCTTTGGTAACATTTTTCAGAAGGGATGTTGTGATATGTAGCCTCATACTGAGCACAGTACTTG
Source organism: Coenobita brevimanus (assembly GCF_032717465.1). Lineage (NCBI taxonomy): Eukaryota > Metazoa > Arthropoda > Malacostraca > Decapoda > Coenobitidae > Coenobita > Coenobita brevimanus. Next base: position 26,992,325 of record NC_137043.1, on the reverse strand, counting down.
TAGAGTTTTCCATCAATAGTTGGCCCTCTTCTCCTGATACTTGCATAATTTCTATTCCTTATTCCATTCACCCCAAGGACATCTTTTGTGGTTTTTTCTTGTTGCCACCTGAAGATTAATGAAGGTTGTTTATTTATATATATGTATATATATATATATATATATATATATATATATATATATATTATATATATATATATATATATATATATATATATATATATATATATATATTTATATATATATTTATATAATCCATACATCAATTACTGGCATCCTCCACTCATAAAAAATCAGTAACAGTTAGACTTGAACAGCTATAGGTTGAAGTTGAGGGGGAAACAACTCTGGGGAAGCAAGTTCCAGAGATGCAGTTCGGGGAGTAAAAGAATTCTGATAGGCAGAAGTTCTGCAATATGCCTGTGTGACATTCCAGTCATGAGTGCTACTAGATGCCTGTGTAGCACGAGGGAAGGCATGGAGAGGTTGCACAATGGACAACTTCGTCTGAGCATTTGCCATAAAATAATGCAAGGGAGGCAACATTCCTTGTTACTTGTAGGGGAGGTACTTTATTTGCAATAGCAGGGTTATTAGTAATTCCAGCAGCTTTGTTCTGAATTTTGTTTAGTTGTTTTAGTACAACCTCTCCACATCCATTCCACAAGGGTGACCTCTCCAATTAAGAAATCCTCTTCTAATCTCAGTTAAGTGAGTTAGCAAGCAATAGATTACAAGGTGATGGTTAACAATATGAGCATCTGTGCAACAAGTAGGGATTCCTGCTGCAACAACAAGACAAGTTTATACAGTGAGTGGACGTTGTTGTGGGTCTTTACTGATTTGTCATTCATTGCTGGCCTCCACCATGATTTTAAGTTTGGGGTGTCTTTCCATAGGCACACCAAACTTTTTTTTTTCTTTTTGTGTATCTGACTTAGGACATAAATTAGACGTTGGGTCTGGTTAGTACTTGGATGGGTGACTGCCTGGGAACACCAGATGCTGTTGGCATCCCTACATCAAGTGGGGTTGGTGGAGGATTAGTGCCCCTCCCTGTAAAACAATTAACTCTAAGCCCTTGGCCACCCTGTCTGGGATACATGGCGTCTGGCAATGAATGATGAATGAACTTGTGGGATCTAAGTCTTGCCTGATGAATGAGGTTATAGTTGCAGGGATGGCTACACCAGATACTAATCAAATAATTGTGACCAGTCTGTTACTGGTATCCTTTTCCCAAACTTAATGCTTCCATGTAAAAAAAAAAAAAAAAAAAAAAAAAAAAAAAAAATTGTATTACAGTAACTACTCAACTAGCATACTGTAGCTATACTTTTTCTGTGAATTTTTTTCTATGGTTTTTTATCTGGTACAACCACATAGTGTCTTTTCTGATGACGACTGTTTCTAGTATACGATATTTTTATGAGCCTTAACCAATTTTTCTGCTGGAGATACCTTATTCAGACACCAGTCTCCCTACCTCTGTTCAAGTTTATCATGTTTTCCCAGAGAAATCAGGGTGAAATAGCTCACCATTCACTGAAAAATATAATTTCAACAAACTAACCTAACCTAGACATAATCTTATATAATTTTTCTGTCCTATTCATCATGGAATAAACTTAAATTCATCTCCAAGCATGATGCCATACCATTACTGATTGAAACTGAACTACCACAAACTACAACTGACTGAAATTTGGGACAATGTTATTATTCATTTACATGTTGGCATTCATTTACGTTTTTCTAAGAATGATTAAATATGCTGACTTTATACTCTAAATTCAGGAAATATTTAGCAAAAGCCACAACTAGAATTCAAGTATTTTTAAGTGCTTTCTGCTTATATCTCATCATTTACTAGCCAATTCATTTACTGGCCAGTAACTTTTCTTTTACAACACCTGTCACAAATAACCCCTGGGGTTATTAATGACCCCCAGGGAGAAATTAATGGCCTCCAAGGGGGAAAAAGTTAACTGGTGACAGAAGTGTAATAGCAGAAAAGTGTCAGGAAATGGTATGATATACACAGAAAACACTTCAAACTATTTGAACTCCAGTTATGGCTTCTGCTAAATATTTACCCTAAACTCCCATGACTCAACAGTTGTACAGTAGTAAAGTATTTTTCTTCTAAGCTTAAATACAGTACTTCATTACGACACCTCTATCGTATTCCATATACTACCTTACTAAAATTTCTGTTCTTAACAGAATCCTGTGGTCCTTCTTGGCCCTTATTAAAGTCCACTGCGACTGTAGAAAAAAAATATAATAACTGGAGTGTGCAACAAAAAATTGTGCATATTTGGGAACTTTCTGATGCTCCTCATATTCCCTCTTTGCTGGACGCAAAAGTAAATGACTTCACACACATGGAACAAAACGAAGCCACTGTAACTGGTGCACCTGGGTAACTCCTTTTCTCTTTAAGCCACTGTACTTCAACATCCTGCAACTCAATATCTGTATAAAGTAATAAAAACTGGAATGCAAATAACCCTGGGAAATTCTGGGTCATCAAACAAAATGAAAACATGGAATAAACACTGCCGTTATTTGGTTCACCTGAGATGTTCGAGTGAGTGAGGATTCTTGTTTTTCCACAGTCCTCCTCCAAGCCTTTTAAACATCTTCCTCGGATCACTGACTGGCCATGAGATAAAGCCTGAGAGGTGGGGTGGTGAAAAAATAAGAAATAGCACACCACCCCCGCCTGACACACAGGACAGCCACAACAAGATATCAGCTGGTGGGTCTCTTCTTCTACGCTGATTGGGTGATGCATCCCCGCCATTTTTAAATAACCAATTACCTAAGTTCACATTTCCTTTAGCCATATCATCACCTTATCAAAAGCTGCACTCACAAAAAGAAGAAAGGTAATTCCTGACTCAGAATGCGAAAACCAGGAGGTAGAGATGATTATCACTAGATGTTAACATTCACTCATATTTCTACGTCAGATATTTACTGTTTACACTAAAATTTGTTGACTGCAGACAAAGGTCACAGAAGAGGGTCAGCTTCAATCCACCTGGGCGCCAGCCTTAGATTTACTTTACACTCGTTTATATACTGTATATGGTTTTGTTTTGACAAGCATGGTCATGTCTCCATGACCATGGCTTTGCGTCGCCGCTGCAGCCCACCTATCGGGAGGTGGAATCGGGGGATGGGGGAGGATTTGAGTGACTTGTGCAACCGCGTAGGGCCCTCGTTCGGGCACATCAGTGACACACTAGAAGGCATCCCTCTCCCCTTCCATCAAGAAACAATATTACTCTCAATCAAGGGCAATATAACTATTACGATAAGACGTAATTTATCGCTTCAAGATCCATCCCATCCACGTAACTTTTATGTTGCAGCATCTCCCACCACATTGAAAAAATATATATATATATATCCTAGCACTACACAATGTCTTATTAACATCCCTCTTCCACTCAACACTACATTTCACAAACACATATATTAACACATACCTACCACAGTCATTCAAAACATGCATCCCCAGCGCTTCCTTCCATCCCTCAGAAAGTACCCTACCCAGAAAGTCTTAGCTACACTACAAAGTGGCCTTCACCCTTCCTTGTTTCAGTACCAAAACAAAATGTAACACACGGGCAACCGACTTCCCACAGTGTAATGCAGACAGCGCTAAATTAAAGTGGGGTCTGCTGGAAAGGACGTGTACAGGCAAAGTTCAGAGGGGCTAAATCCCCAGCGTTTTTGCCCTTCCGGTTATAAAGTGTTCTCCTAAACTGATTCTCTCTCTCTCTCTCTCTCTCTCTCTCTCTCTCTCTCTCTCTCTCGAGCAATAGCAGGGAAAATGTGGTGCTCCCCCACCCTCCTTATTTAGCTAGAGCACGTACACCTCAGACTGTGTACACACTAGCTACTGGGGCTACAGCCTTGGCTCTCCCACAGGACAGAATGAGTACTGATCTTTAAAATTTCATGCCAGAAGTGTGCACTGTACAGGCTACATATAGCTTAAAAATGCAGTGGAATCTATGCTCTGCCATCATTACCTTTTGGTGTCCTCCACTGCAGCGGGGCCCCCACAACTTCCACAAGTTATGATTTTGCTCTGAATGCAGCCCCGCATACCACAACACACCTCGAACTCTCTCACAACGCGGACAACATTACGTCAACATAATCTCTGGCAGCGTTCAGTTAAATAGGCCAGTCTCCTGCGGTCTACATGTCTTATGTCCGGATGAACTTAGAGTCGCAACACAACCAGGGATTTGTTGTGCAATGTTTTCTGATGGATTCTGCTGCGATTTGAGTGAATGAATTTGATCTTGATTTCTAGCCTGTCTCAAATCACAAATTATCATTTTTTGCAGGCCCGCTGCCAGACTTCTCGAAGGAGGAGGGGTCTTTTTGTGCTGAATCTGGGCTTGCATAGCAGACGGCTGGCAAAGGTCTGCTGCATGCATGCCATGGGGGTCTGGGTGTATGCATAAGCAACATAAAGAAGCAGCACAAAACTTCTCAACAACGGAGAGTGACCCTTTTTGCACTGATATTAACAAAACAGTATGAAAGTTAACCTTTAGGCAGGTGGGAGAGTCGTCCGACCCTCTCGAACCCCCACCTCACCTGGCTACGGCCTTGCTTTGAGTTATGCTTTCCTAGTACTGGGTATTCCAAGAGGAGTTTGAAATTTTGATAAGGATGGGGTGGTTGGGGTAGGGGTGGGGGGCACAAACACGAGTATTTTACGGCAAAAATCTGGGACTTCGAATCGCAGCAAAATATGACTTTGCCAACAAAACCCCAATTTATTTTTTCCAGCCATTACACGGCCACGGTTGTGTGTGTGTGTGTGTGTGTTCTTTACGCTGGACATCGTGTTTTTACTCAGCTTAAATATACTTATACAGGAATAAGCCAGGTTCGTAATGTTCCCTCTTGTGTTACTCAGCTTAAATGTACTTGTACAGGAATGAGCTAGGTTCGTAATGTTCCTTCTTGTGTTAATGTTTTATCGTATATTTCGTGAATTTCCTGAATGGTTTTGGCATACAACTTTCTGGTAGTTGGTTCCAAGAGTCAACTGCTCTCATCGGAAAACAGTCCTGTATAGACGACACCAATAATCGATATACCCCAAAGCAAATAAAAGGCAATGGACCTGAGACATCTATCATCTTCCACTGACTTCCCACATATCTCTATGTGAACTCACCCTCACTCCTCACTCTCACCTTCTTTTGCAGCTTGTATCAGATCAAAGTGAATGGAGTGCTCACTGGTCCATGGCTTGGTTCCTGGGGGGGAGGGGCGCTTATTGCTTTCGATTGTACTGTCTTGTACAGTACGTGTCCTTGCAAAATCCGTATGTGTTCTCTAGACTTTTTGTTTGCAGGTATTTTGTAATCTCTCAGTTCCCTCCCCCTTTCTATTACAAATTCATCTAACAGTCATATCTGGTCTTTTTATTGTTAGTGAAAGTAAATTCTGTCGTTTCAATACGTCTTCATAACTTAGCTCCTTTAATCCGATGACGTGTACAGGTAGGCATTATAGGCACTAGTATATATCTTATATCACAATGGGCCGTATGTAGTGTCTGCTGGAGGCATACACACCTTCTAACAAGGAATGTCAATCCACATGATACATTACCATAATCCTGTTGTTCCAGGCCATCAAGAATGTCGTAACACATAATGTATCTCAATCTCTTCGTAGTCCACACGACACAAAAATTTCATGATACGAGCAGGCCAACCAGACTAAGCCAGTTACCTGACGTCATAGAAACTAACCACGGAAATCTACCAGATACTACTTCCCCACCGAGCCGTATATACTCTCAGATTTCGGAGGGCATAGAGGGCCCGAGAGCACGATCGAGGGCAGAAGGCAGGAGATAGGATCAGTTTGCCGTCAAGGTACTTTATGCTGTCAATCACATTTCGATATAACTATGTACAATAAACTCTGTAACCCAAGAGTGTTCTGTACCTCACCTAGCTTATGAGACACGGAGAGGGAAGGTGAGAAAGAGAGAGACCTACCTATTAACTCTACTCGACGATGCACAATTTTACTAGCAGCGGCCCACGTTACACTCCACTGATGATATTGGCGGCAGCGACGAACAACGGCAAACTACGATAAACTACGTTATCGATACTTTAACTGCGTTCATCGATAGACGCATTTTTTTATTCTTGCTATCTCCAGACAACTAAATTCACCTTATTATGCCTAGATTTACCCCTTCAGTACATGCGGTTTCTTCAAAGCATAATAAAACTGTGTTCATGGTAAGAACAGTATTAATAATACATAATCGGACTGAACGGGTTAAATTCCTTAAGCTAAGTGCCTATTTGGTGCGCTTTTTGAACTTTTTTTTTCGCGTGCGCGTGCTTGTGTGTGTGTGTGTGTGTGTGTGTGTGTTTTCTGTCTTGAATTACATCTTTTCCCCCTATTAAAGTGGAGAATGCTGTCCCTATTGATGGGTGTGTTGAGAGAAGGGGTAGCCAGTAGGCTATCCTTCTCTCTCCACCCTGAATTCCCATTTCTTCTTGACTAGGGAATAATAGGTGAAGGGGGAGGGGGTGGTAAGCTACATCTATCATTCTCTCTCTCCATCCTTAACCCTTTTCTCATCTAGCTCATAAAGGGGACATCATCATCATCATCATCCTCTGCAGTCTTTTCTTTGTTGGAAAATAAGAGATGGATTATGGGCTGATAAGTAGTTATTTCCATTACCTCATCATCATCCCCTACCCTCCCCTCCCTTACCCTCATCCCTTTTCCGTACCTTTTAATCTGGTAAAATAATAATAAATGCGATTACTACACTGATGTCCTCATATTTCAGGTCCAGCATTCAAATTAAGCTTTTGTTCAGTGTTATTACATATTTCAATATAAGAAACAAATACAACACTGAACTTGGCTGATACTTAACAAAATATCTTCAGTCTTTTAGCTTTGAAGGAGTTATATAAATAAGAACTTTCGAAAATGTTTTATTCTCATCGGGACTTAATGCCCTATTGTCTAGACCGCTTTTCTGATATTCACAGACGGGCACATAGGTAGATAATAATGCTTGAGAACACCTGTAAATTGGATAATTATACCCGCACCTGCAAAGAACTGTGTCAGAATAGATTTCCAGTCGTTGTGTGTGTGTGTGTGTGTGTGTGTGTGTGTGTGTGTGTGTGTGTGTGTGTGTGTGTGTGTGTGTGAGTGAGTGAGTGAGTGAGTGAGTGAGTGAGTGAGTGAGCGAGTGAGCGCGCGCGCGCGTGCGTGCGTGCGTGTGTGTGTGTGTGTGTGTGTGTGTGTGTGTGTGTGTGTGTGTGTGATACTCTAGTCTAAACATTTATTACATCCTCTGCCACCGTTTCTTCAAGAGGAATATGCCTTTCCTAGGGCTGGCTGTGCTGAAGGAAGGGATATCAAGTATCCCCCTCTCTCCATCCTTAATGAGTTCATTTCTTGGACCGGGACGAGTGGGTCAGGGGGCACAAAGGGAGTTGCGTATATTTTTTATCCCGTCTCTCCATCCTTTAACCCCTTTATATGAGACAGGGGACATCATCATCATCATCATCCACCTCTTCTTTTTTTGCAAACAAGGGAAGGAATCTGGGTTGAGAATGAGTTATTTACATTACCCCTTCATCTCTGTATAAATTTCCCTCCATTTCCCACCCACCCCTACCCCCACTTCTTACTCTTACTCTCTAAAGTAAAACAAACCGCAAAATATAATGGAATAAGCTCTTACTTCAGGTCCATGCTCGTGAACTTGTCTTCAGTGTTGCTTATTTTCCATCCCATTCCAATGCCTTACAGATTTCTACGCAAGTACAACAGTGAGCTTTCTCTTTTACACACTGATGGACGAAGACAATGACTATAGTGCATGAAAACACCTGTATGTTGAATAATAAAAACCGACTCTGTTACGAAACACTCCTGTATACAATGTCGGGTGTTTCCTGTTTGTCACTCGTTTCTAAGGAGCTGTTTCGTGAGGGTCAGCTGCTTTGGAGTCATCTGTTTCTTAAATCTCAGCTGTTTGGGGGTAATCCCGTGCTGTTTTGGGAAGTCAAATGCTTCTTGGGAAACAGCTTTCTCCCGGGAGTCAGCTGTTTCCTTGGAGTCATCTGTTTTGGGAGTCGGTTGAAACGGGGAATCCGATATTTCATGGGAGTTACTTCTTGGGAGTTAGCTGTTTTTGGGAGTCAGCTGTCTTGTGAAGTCAGCGCTTTTGGGAAGTCAGCTGTTTTAGAAAGTCAGCTGTTTTGGAAAGTCAGCTGTTTTGGGGAGTCATCTGTTCTGTGAAGTCAGCTGTTTTGGAGAGTCAGCTGATTTGGGGAGTCAGCTGTTCTGGGGAGTCATTTGTTTTGGAGAGTAATGGAGAGTCAGCTGTTTTGGGAAGTCAGCTGTTCTGGAAATCTGCTGTTTTGGTGAGTCAGCTGTTTTCGGGAGTCAGCTGTTTTGGTGGGTCAGCTGTTTAGGTGGGTCAGCTGTTTTGGTAAGTCAGCTATTTTCGGGAGTCAGCTGTTTTTGGGAGTCAGCTGTTTTGGGGAGTCAGCTGTTTTGGGAAGTCTGCTGTTTTGAGGAGTCAGCTGTTTTGGGAAGTCTGCTGTTCCTTGTGAGTGAGCAGCAGTTTTATCAACATAGGTGGAGGTTCTAAGAGGATGGAAAAGAGGAAGAGGAGGAAGTGGTGGAGGAAGACGTTGTGGCAGTTGTGGAGGAAGGGGCGGTGACTGGTGAGTAGTCGTCTGGCTTGAGGTAGCTGGAAAGGGAGAGAATGGTAAGATGTAATATGTACACTAATTCGCTAAGGAACAGGGGCCACGAATCACCCCATACCACCTAGAATGAGACCAAAAACTTAACGTTTATCTCCTATGCTGAGCGAAATCGCCTGCGCTTACTCTGATCTCTGTTACATGTGAACTCAATCGTCTAATCTTTCTTACGTATTAAATCGTCTACGCTCATTTTATCTCTCTTACGCTGAATAAAATCGTCATCCATCACTTTTATCATTCCTAAGTTCAATACCTCATTCAGAGAGAGAGAGAGAGAGAGAGAGAGAGAGAGAGAGAGAGAGAGTTATCCTAGCCTGCAATACCTAAAAAAAAAAAGCCATTATACTCTTTTTTATTTTAACATGGCTCATATTTCCCTCTCTTAGTAGCTCATGGGCAGAATAAGATCATGCTATGGCTCTGTATACTTATCACAGCACTTCTTCGTGATAATTGTCATATACTGGAGTTAATCGATTACTACAACTCAGCACTGACGACGGAGAGACGAAAATTTTAGGCCAAATTAGAGTAAAAAATGAGTAAAGTGACAGCTAGTGCCCATGAGAGACAAAGATTAAGTGACAGCCAGTGCCCATGACAGACAAATATTGATAGACAGATAGATAGACTGACAAACTGACAGCTAGACAGACAGACAGATAAATAGACTGACGAAGAGACAGTGTTACGTTACCTATAAGGACTAAGGGGTACAGCCACCAAAGACAGCCAGTGTCCATGGTAATGCAGTTGCCACACACCCCTCCACCCAGCCTCAGGGTATGCATGCCACGTCCGCAGGCACTGTAGGAGACATTCGGTCTAACTCACTCACTGCCATATTCATCTCTAGTCTATTTCAATAGCCAACACTGGTATTAACTCATCGTCACTTTTATCGTGGAACTTTCATCAAATCGCTCTCATATTCTCATCTAAGTTGCTCTCTGTCGCTTTTTTTAATCTCTATGTTAGGCCCTGTGCATATTCTGGGTGTTGGGGTGGTAGCTGGGCCGTAATACTGAAACTCGAATCTAAAAATCACCATGACACTGAAGGGGTCATAGAGCTCACCTGCATGACGTACAGGAAGGTGTCCTCATCGCTCCGACTCCCGTTATACGATACGAACATCACCACCGGGTTCTGAGGGTGGAAAAATGACAAGTGAGATATTGAATAAAGAAAGTATATGGAATTTATGATTAGCCTGTGTGCTCCTTATGTATTTATATTATGTTTGCTTGAGGGATTTGTAACAGGTTGACGTGTGTGTGTGTGTGTGTGTGTGTGTAATTCACCGGGTTGGTCAGGATCACTTGATGGTCGTGATCGTCAGCTTTTACCCTCCCGGAAGAGAGCTGAGAGCTCATATAGTCCGATCTAAGGGCAAGGCTGTGACCTTCACACACTCACACACCCGTCCCCTTGCTCAAGGGGGACAGTAACCACCCACTTCGCCAGTGAAACTTTTCGCAACCTGAGCGAGGCGCGAACTCCCGTCTACCAGATGGCAAGCGAGAACGCTACCACTGAGCCAGCGAGCGGTGTGTGTGTGTGTGTGTGTGTGTGTGTGTGTGTGTGTGTGTGTGTGTGTGTGTGTGTGTGTGTGTGTGTGTGTGTGTGTGTGTGTGTGTTCTTACCTAATTGTTCTTACCTAATTGTATCTTTACAGGAATGAGTCAAGCTCGTATTGTCCCGTGTCTTAGACCATATTTATCGTACATATCCTTAAATTTGTGAATTGTTTTGGCACACACTATTTCATTCGGTAGTGCATTCCATTGATCAATTGCTCTGTTTGGGAAACTGAATTTCCTTACGTCTTTATCACCTCTCTTCTTATGCAGTTTTTTGCAGTGTCCTCTTGCTGATGCTTCTCCATATGTTAAGTAATCATTTATGTCTATTTTCTCGTTTCCTGATATGCACTTATATAGCATTATCATGTCACCTCTTTTCCTTCTCTCCTGTAGTGTTGGTAGATTCAGTTTATTTAGTCTTTCTTCGTAGCTTAGGTCCCTTAAGCTTGGTATCCATCTTGTAGCGGCCCTTTGAACTTTTTCAATCTTGTCTATGCTTTTTGAGATGAGGACTCCAGACTACTGATGCATATTCCAGGGTTGGTCTAATGAATGATGTTATTATCCTTCTTAGCATGTCTTCATTTATGTATGTGAATGCTATTCTCATATTTGCAAGCAGTGTATACATGTTCCGTACCTTTTCGCTGATGTGGTCAGCCGGAGATAGTCTGTTATTGATAATCACACCTAGGTCTTTCTCTCTTTCTGATGTGTATAGGGTTTTATTTCCTAACTTATAATCCCAATCAGGTCTTTTTCCACTTTTACCAAACTTGATTACATGACACTTGTCCACATTGAATTCCATTTGCCATGTACTACTCCATTCATGAAGTTTATTTAATTCTTCTTGTAGCTCCCTACAAGAGTCTGTGCTAGTAATTCTCCTTTGTATTTTTGCATCATCTGCAAACATATTCAGATAGCTCTCATTTCCAGTGTTACTGTTTATATCATTTATGTACACTAGAAACATGATTGGTGCCAGCACCGAACCCTGTGGTACTCCACTAGTCACTTCTTTCCATGATGAGTAGTTTCCTCTTAGTACTGTCCTCATTTCTCTTTTTATGAGAAAGTCTTGCATCCAACAAAACAGTTTGCCTCGAATTCCTCCTTGATGGTACAGCTTCCATAAAAGTCTTTGGTGTGGTACTGTGTCAAAAGCTTTCTTGAAATCTAAATAGATACTGTCCACCCATCCTTCCCTTTCCTGTATTGTGTTTGTTACTCTGTCATAGTAGCTCAACAGATTAGTAACACATGATTTTCCTTTTCTGAAACCAAACTGTCTTTCTGTTATCATACTGTGTTCTTCTAGATGATTTACCCAAGCTTTTCTTATAAGTTTTTCTAATACCTTGCTTACAACACTGGTCAGTGATACTGGTCGGTAGTTGAGAGGATTTTGTCTATTTCCTTTCTTGAATAAGGGGACTATATTTGCTTTTTTCCAAATATCAGGTAGTTTCCCTTGACTCAAGGATTTCTTGAAAATTAAAAATAATGGTTTACTTAACTCCTTTGCACATTCTCGTAACACCCAACATGAAATTTCATCAGGACCACTTGCTTTTCCTCTGTCTAATCTACTTAACTCCTCTTGTATTACTTTTTCTGTTATTTGTATATCTGGTAGTATGTGTGGACATGAGTGTTCCACATATTCCCTCTCAAAATTTTTTTCTTCCGTAAAAACTAATTGGAAATTCTTATTTAGTGCTTCACAAATATCTTTCTCTTGTGTATAAGTGATTCCCTCGTCCGTGATGGATTGTATTATATCTTTTACTTTGGTTTTGCTTCTGATATAGCTGTAAAACAGCTTTGGTTGATCACTACTTTTATTTATTATATCCTCCTCAAACTGTTTTTGGGCTTCCCTCACAAATATCTTTCTCTTGTGTATAAGTGATTCCCTCGTCCGTGATGGATTGTATTATATCTTTTACTTTGGTTTTGCTTCTGATATAGCTGTAAAACAGCTTTGGCTGATCACTACTTTTATTTATTATATCCTCCTCAAACTGTTTTTGGGCTTCCCTCCTTATTCTTGTATAGTCGTTTCTTGCCTGTTTGTAATTATTATACGCCCTTTCACTATTGTGTCTTCTGTATCTATTCCACAACAAATCTCTTCTTTCTTTTGATTTTTTACATTCTGTATTGAACCATTTCTGTATTTTCTTATCTGCTTCTTTGTGCTGTGGGATGTACTTCTGGACTCCTATTTCATAAAATTCACAAAAAAATTTTATATACAGCATTTAAATCTTGTCCTCTAAGCTCATTTTCCCAATCAACTTCTAAGAAATACTTCTTTAGGTCTTGATAATTTCCCTTTTTATAGTTTAGGCTCTTTTTGTAACTGTCATTGCTGTTTACTATGTCATATGCTATCCTGAAGTTATAATTTAGTACTGCATGATCGCTTTTGCCGAGTGGAGGGTGATATATTAAACTGTCAATGTCATTTTCTTGCCTAGTAAATATTAGATCTAGCACTGAAGGTACATCAAGTCCTCTTTTTCTAGTGGTTTCCCTCACATGTTGCGTTAAGAAAAACTCTTGTACGAGATCCAGGAGCTTTTGGTCCCAACAGCTTTCTTGGCTATTTATATCTAGAGTATTCCAATTTATATTTGTATTGAAATCCCCAGTTAGTATAATTCTTTCCGATTTCTCTTCCATTTTATGTAGCAAGGATCTTATACTCTGAATTGTACTCTCTGCCAGGTCCTCATATTCGTCTCTTTCCCATGTGTTTGATCTGGGTGGCATATACAAATTGGCTACAATTACTTTACCTTCAGATGTGTTGATCTCTACTGCAATCAGTTCTACTTGTGATGGTATATCTAGGTTTATTTCCTTGACTTTTAGATTTTTCTTAGTTAGTATTATAATTCCTCCTCCTTTTTTTAAATTTCTGTCTCTTCTCCATATATTGCATTCCTCTAAGTTTAGTATGTCATTGGATATCCTTGGTATTAATTTTGTCTCAGTTAGGCATATTATTTGTGGTTCATTTTCTCTGACATAATCATTCATCTCTAGTAATTTAGATACCATTCCATCCACATTTGAGTACATCAACTTTATCATCTTGTTTATATACTTGTCATGACATGGTTCTACTAACTTCCTCCTTTTTCTTCCATCCTGTTTGTGTACCACTTTCGTACCTGCAATCCTATTACTTTGTAAAAAAATTTCTTCTTGTCCTCTTCTGATCTTCCCTCATTTTTTGTTTTTGCTTCCTCCCTTTTCTCTTTCAGTAATTCCAGTTCCTCTTGTGTTAGACATCTTTTTATCCATACCCGGTACATTTTTGAACTCCTCTTTTTCCATAAGATTCTTTGCATTTTTTAGTATCTCTTCCACAGTGTTTACACTCTGGAAATTCACCTTTAGAGGTCTTGTCTTGCTTTTCTCGTATTTCCCTAACCTTTTGTGTTCCTCTATATCTTTACTACAGATTTCCTCTGATACTTCTTTCAGTAAGCTCATTACATTTGTCATCTCCTTTTTGTCTCTAGTGATTTTGTTTTTAATTTCTTCCTCTTCTATACCAGTGATTACTATTGATTTATTTATTTCTACTGAATCTCTGACTAACTTTGGATTGTTTTGGATTATTCTTTTCACTTCCTTTTTAATGTTTTTTTCCTCCACCATTGTTTCTAAGTCTTTCTTTACTTTCACCATACGTGATTTCTACATCATTTTTGTAGCTTTGCACAGCTTCATTCACCAGTGTTATCTTCTCCTCAATATCACTGCTCTGGTCCATAAGACTGCTTGCTTGTCTAATTGTCTCTGTGTCATTTTTTAACTCTTCCATAACACTCGTGATTAACTACTGTGCTTCCCATTTCACTCACTTTCATCCTAAGGGTATTCAATTCCACTGTTAGTTCACTGACGGTTGTGTCTTTCTTATTGGCCTCCCTTCCCAGTTTTTCTATCTCTTCCTTTTGCAAGTGCATTTGCTTCTTTATTTCATCAATTTCATTTTTGAAAGCCATTTCTAGTTTGTGTACACGTTCAACCAGTCTATTGTGAGTCTCCACTTCAACCAGTTCTTGGTAGAAATCATCATTTTGCTTTTTACATTTATCCCTTTTCTTTTCCAAATTTGTTTTACTGAAGTATGTATCCATTTTGTAATACTAAATGAACAGAGTGTGTACTTACAAAGTATGCACGCTTTCCCCGTCTTGCTGTAGTATAAACAAACCCAGCTGACTCAACGCATCGTGGTTCTTTGTTGTTTGAACCAATCTTATTTAAACTTAATATTTCTTTTCCTTTTAATAATGAAAAATCATTTAGTCTAACCTGGTACAGAGCTTGACTCATTCAAAGATACTTATTTAGGTAATGCCTCTGGCCGTGTTGAGCTGGTATGGAGCGCCGGTACAGACGTCCACCTCCGACGATGCCGTGTGTGTGTGTGTGTGTGTGAGAGAGAGAGAGAGAGAGAGAGAGAGAGAGAGAGAGAGAGAGAGCGAGTACTCCTTACCTCTTTGTACAGAAGGTCGTGTTTGCAGAAGTCAAAGGTGATTGGTTCAGATGCCTTCAGTGTCTCCAGCAACCGTGCCTCGTATCGGCTGAGCTCCACGCTGGGAGAAGAGTTAGATAGATAGATGGGTTAGGCTGATAGATAGATAGGTAGACAGACAGATACATAGACAGATATAAAGAGATTGACAGTTACACAGATATAGATGGACTGATAGGTAGGTAGGTAGGTAAATAAGTAGATAGGTAGACAGACTGACCAACAGATAGACAGGTAGATACGTAGACAGATAGACAGATAGATAGAGACAGGTTGAGATAGGTAGGTGGGTAGGTTGAGATAAATAAATAAATAAATAAACAGATGGAAGAGAGAGAGAGAGAGAGAGAGAGAGAGAGAGAGAGAGAGAGAGAGAGAGAGAGAGAAACCCGACAACCAGACGATTTAATTTAAAGAGGGAAAGCCCTTGACTTATAAATAGTTAAAACTCACCTCAATTGAAGATATAGCAAGTAATCACATTCTCTCCCCATCTAACCCTTTCTCTGCTTGTTAAAACTTCAAACAAACTTCGGTCCCATTGAAGCAGAGAAAAGACCCGGGATTTAGTGTGCCGGGGTGGGATAAATTAACATATTTGCAATCAATTATCTGTCTTCTTAGATTTATTTTCGTACCCTGAACCAGAGACACGAGA
Source organism: Coenobita brevimanus (assembly GCF_032717465.1). Taxonomy (NCBI): domain Eukaryota; kingdom Metazoa; phylum Arthropoda; class Malacostraca; order Decapoda; family Coenobitidae; genus Coenobita; species Coenobita brevimanus. The sequence continues at coordinate 26,976,692 of NC_137043.1, read as the reverse complement.
AGATTATGCCCTGTCCTTTCATTGTTTTTTCCACCATTAAAAACATAGATAATTTTAGACGATATTTTTCTTCTTGTAACTAAAATTTTTTTGTAGGAGGAACAGTAGACATGGGAAGACTTTGCACTAGCCCTTCCTTGTCCTCTCTACAAAAGGACGTTCTAGTTACGGCAGGAAATCGATCGTATTTATGGGTCTTTTATTTGCTTCTGGTGTGTTTCCTTCGAATATGTGTCCCCTTTTCATAATTTCTTCCTTTCATACCGTAACTGACCTACTGATATCAACCTCAGTATTCAAATTCTATAACTCACTTCCTAGCATCTGCCTCAGCATTGAAATTCTATAACTCACCAACATCAGCCTCAGTAATGAAATTCTATAAATCACTTCCTTACACCAAGTAATGAAATTCTATAACTCACTTCCTTACATCAGCCTCAGTAATGAAATTCTATGACTCACTTCTGGACGTCAGCTTCAGTGATGTGGTAGTCTGTGGTGAGGGACAGACTCTGATCCCTGAAGAAGTTGTGCTGCACCGCCCCGTTAATGAGCACCCCGCGGTAGCCCAGGTGTCTCACTCGGGGCACCTCGGGGTACACCAGGGCACGGCCGGGAGATGCCAGAAGGGCGGTACGCAGGGGCAAGTACCACTCGCTGCTCTGCTGGCGGGAAAAATAAAATGAAGTGTCATATTCTAATTGAAACAGGAAGCTTCGTGGCACCTCTTCCAAAGCTATTTTTTTGCCTATTACTCCTTACCAGTCTCTTCTATGCTATTTATATCGCTTTAAAACGGATATAATTTGCATCAGTAATGCACAAGTACATACTGATATGTCATGTTCAGAACAAATCTCAATGGAAGAGGTACTACCATATTTCCACAGTCACTTAAAATGTGACCAAGTCCATTCACTATACTCGTCCACTTTAACACTCTCAGGTTCCTATGATGCAACTGAATAAAACTGTTTGTTTTACGCTAAAACAGAATCCGAGCACAGCAGTCTTTTCACCTTAATGTAGTCCATATTTTTTGTCTTTTTGCTACTTATTTCACGTAGCTCAGTGGCAAAAAAAAAAAAAAAAAAAAAAAATTGCTACGGCTCTGTATCATTTTCATAGCATTTCTATATTCTGGCGTTAATCTATTCCTGCAGATCAGCATTTACTATGGGGGAACGACAATTTTAGGTCAAGCTAAAGGAAACAGAGTCTAGTGTTCCGACCATGAGAAGGTTAGCTTACAGTATGGGTCAGCTTTACACAGTTCTTGGAATAGTGTTAATTTTCAACGTTTATATTTGAGACAAGTTCTCAGGATTGCATTAATAATTATTTTGACATGAGTGGTGAAGGGACAAGTTAAATTTCCAGAAATCTTTTCAGTATTTTCTGAACTACTGCGGCCACAATAACAGTACTACAGAACTCTAACTAGTTTCAGCTGATGGTATTTTAATTTACGATCTTATTCCTGATAGTCAAGGATGCTACCTAACAACCTGGTACCTCTTTCTTTAATGGTTTATCTCTGAATTTGGCACCTTGATACAGTTGTGTGTTCTTGACGCAATGTATGTCAATATATATATATATATATATATATATATATATATATATATATATATATATATATATATATATATATATATATATATATATAACTTATTTTGAATAACACATAAAAGAATAAAGTGTAATATGTAAAACAAACCCTTGACGAAAAAGTGCAAGGAAGCCTCTTCAGTTGACGAGAACATGGCCCTAACTCAACGTAATTATATTTCCTTGCTGCAGAATAACAATAAAAATGTAAATTAGGTGAATGTGACAATGAATTCTGTACAAGCGAATACAAAGTAACATATAATGCAAGTGAACACAAAGTAACAAATATTACAAGAGAACTAAATGAAAAACAAGAGAACATAATGTAACAAATGATAAAAGAGTCCTAGTAGTAAGCTCATCTGAATGTGAACCCAGTTGATTGTAGACTGAAGCTTTCCTCTTCGAGCAGTCCACTATCCTCTTCTCGGAGGATAGGGATGTCTGTATAACCAGGAAGTGGAACCACACAGTCATATCTGTGCCACCACATGAATGCATTCCTCTCCAGTACCAATGTAAGAGAACAATGCACATAAAATGTTGATACTGACGGCATTAACTTTAGGCCAACGTGGCGCCAGATGCTCGTGAACAGTGCGTGAAGGGAGAAGGAGGGCCAGGGGGTTAAGCTCCTGCGTCCTGTACACCGTAGTTAAGGAGTTGGCCACGTCCCCGAACCCGTAGTAATTGAAGCAGGAGATGCCCAGGATAGTCGGGTCCATCTCAAACACGGGTATCATTGTGTGTAGGAACCTAGGATGTATCATGAAACAAAAGGTCGTATAAGTGGCACTGGAATAATTCGATAGACCACGAAATAAAGGGCAGATGTGGCAATGGGATATTTCGTGACACCTCTTCTCCAACAATTTATTCAGCAGTTGAAGCAGATGCCAATGATGGTGGAGTTCATCTCAAACACAGGCATCACCTGGAAAACACCACGTATTCAAGTGGCTCTATTTCGTTTCACCTCTTCCTTAGAGATTTATTAGGCATGTTACATCTCGCTGTCATCTTATATATTGTCGATGCAAACTATATCGATATTAAGACGATGTAATTAGCACACAAGAGAATATTCAGGTGTAATAAGCAAAACAAACTGCAGAGAAAGAGGTGTTACGCAGCCTCCTATGCCACTTAAAAAACGGGAAAAGGATTTTTTTCTTTTCCTTTTATTGTCTAAATCGAGCAAACCAAAATAAAGTCAATGTTGGGGAGATGTTGTATTTCCTCAGTACACAACTTATCCAAATATGTGCATGATTATTCCAAAAGAAATGTTAGGATTTACAACTCTTCTAATTAAAAAAAAATAAAAAAATCTTAATGTACGGAGGATTTTTGATTGGGCATATTTTCTTTCACGAAAAGTCCTCCAAAACCTTAAAACGAGATCTTATTAATCTTTCAGTCTGATAGCATACTATAAAATTTTAATCTTGATATCTCCTGACGATTTTATTCAGCATAAGAGAGACCTTTCGAACTGGAGGAGTTGGATACAACCTTTATAAACCCCTTTAGTATGACAGACGTTCCATACACTGAACAAAATTGCCTGGTAGCTGCAAAAACAAAACATAAAACGACTTCACCGGATTGAAAATATCAGTCAAGATACAGCTACATCCGTTCACTGGTAGCGGTTTCCCTTATCTAAGTACAATCGTTTGGCATGTTTGCAGAGACACCTACTCGTACTTCTTAACCCTGTGACTTAGATGAAGCACTTTAAAAATCTTATTTAAATTAACACCAGGTCATTTAAGTCAAATCATGAAGAACCTCTAATAGTTGTTGTTGTTGTTGTTGTGCTACCCCGGTCTGTCTGATCGAGCAAACCCATCAACTGCAGGCAAGCAACCACCCCTGCAGGTCAGTCCCGTGCAGTAAATCGCTGTTCCCATGCAGCTGTCAGCGTCTTGCCACAACAAAGCCCAGGGAATAATGTGGAGGTTTGGTTCCTCGGTGGACACCGCATTTGCGTCTCTCCACCCAGTTAACAGGGGCATCATAGTAGACTCCACATCACCCCATTATCTGGCTATATGGTTACCACCCAACATTGTGAATGGCTTCCTATAAAACAAGAAATCATTTATCAAACAGTGTAGAGCCGCCTGAAGCGGAAAAAAGAGTAATAAACTGTGCAAGAAGGACAGGAGAAATGAGAGAACATACACAGAAACAGAAAGACAGACATGAAGGAAGAAGTAGGGAACACTACATCCACTGAGTGGTTGGTGGTTCCCCCCACCAACCACCTAACCTCTACAAGTGAAATCATTAATGAAGGCCATATCTAACATCCCCAACCCATTCAAACTGTCTCTCTAGAAGAAGAAATTTATGAATCAAGTTACTGAAGAAAAAAAAAGGAACACAAATACAATAAAGAAGAGGTCCGATCCTGCAACTGACCTTACAGGGATATATAATAAATAACACTATGCAAGTTACACTAAATTTTCTGCACAACTGGGTTAACAGAGAAAGTAAAAAAATATAACATCGCACCAAACTGCTTGTCGAAGCTATGGTTACGTTGGTAAGTTTGGAAATCTAGCCCGGTATACTACACGTAGAACTGTACTGAAATCTTGTAGAACATATGAATACTACATAATGCTGCTTAAAAAAAGAAAGAATATATATAATATATATATATATATATATATATATATATATATATATATATATATATATATATATATATATATATATATATATAGATACGTACTGTGTATATATATATATATATATATATATATATATATATATATATATATATATATATATATATATATATATATACTGTATAAATATAGATACGTACTGTGTGTGTATATATATATATATATATCTATATATATATATATATATATATATATATATACTGTATCGTGAGAGAGAGAGAGAGAGAGAGAGAGAGAGAGAGAGAGGTGCGCTCACTTGAAGACGTCGACGGCCACCTGCAGGTCGTCCTCGAGAAGCAGCAGGTGTGATGTGGAGAACGGCGGTAGGGTGTCGTCTGGAAGCACCCCCTCCAGTACGCTCTCAGGGGGAAACCGAGCCCCCATCACATCCCTGGGGGGTAGGGTGAAAAACTGAGAAACAGCGGGGGGGGGGGGGAAGGGAGGAAAGATAGAGAGGAAAGGAAAGCGAGGTAGGAGGGAACTGAGAGAGGAAAAGGAAAGAATGAGAGAGAAAGGGTGATAGAGGAGAACGAGAAAGGGGAGAGGATATGGGAAGGCGAGGCAGAAGGAAACTAGGGGGGGGGGGAGAGAGAGAGAGAGAGAGAGAGAGAGAGAGAGAGAGAGAGAGAGAGAGAGAGAGAGACAAAAACCTACGCTATACCACTATCAACTTCAGCTAGCTTCCGTTTCACCATTGTACCTTGTGTCTGTCCTGCCATCCCCAACTCTATCAGAAGCGTACGGGCAGGCATTTCACTGGGGGAGCTGGAGGAGTTTGCTCAGATAATGCTCGAAGTAGCCCTGATCCCCTAAAACTACTACTAAATATAATTATTACTCGGACAGGTGAGTATACAGTAGATAAAAATATTTTGTGTTAGCAATTTATATATATAAAATCTTATATTCAGATCTGTATTCATATGACAACCGGTAGTAAGCAATGGATATGCATTTGAACAAATCAAAAAGAAATAAGGGTACATTCACACATTAAGCAGACTACGCTCTTAATAATGCAAGGATTCAAACTGCTTCAACCAAATTTCTTTACAAAGGTACCGGTAAACCATCAGATGGATCTATTCTGAAAAATTAGTTTTTGCCCTAAAATATACACATTTCCCTCATACTGGGGAGGGGGGGAAGGGGGCTGCCGTCACCCTAAACCCTTTGCTTAATACATTAACCTATGCCCTTTACCGTCTGTGTACCCGCCCACTCCAGCAAGCATTTGGTGTGGACGGGACCTACAACTAAAAATGAATCAGTCTCTCACCTAAAGATCCGCTGCACCTTATGCCTGATGTTGACCTTGGAGACATTGGTGGCCGGCTGTCCCGTCTGGATGAGGTAGACCCCAAACAGTCGCGCCAGTGCTGTGATCTCGCGCTGGGGACGGTCGCTGTAGATGACCACTTTGTCTCTATTGATACCTGGTGCCTCCCACAATCCTTTTAGTGTTCTATGAGAGAGTGGGAGGAAAGTCAATGGCAGAGTGTGCGTGTGGGAGAGTGTGAGGGTAAAGGAGTGTGGGTACGGAAAGTGTGGGTGGGAGAGAGTGTAGGTAGGGGAAAGTGTAGGTAGGGGAAAGTGTAGGTGGAGAGAGTGTGGGTGGGGGAAAATGTCAGTAGGGATGGGAGTGCGTATGGGAGAATGTGGGTATGGGAGAGTATGAGTAGGGAAGAGTGTGAGTAGAAGAGAGTGTGGGTATGGGGGTGTGGGTAGGGGAGTGTGTGGGAAGGTGACAGCATGGGTATGGGGTGTGGGTAGGAGAGAATGTGGGCAGGGGAGAGTATGGGTATGGGGGTGTGGGTACGGGAGGATATGGGTAGGGGAGAACGTGAGTAGGGGAGAGTGTGGACAGGGGTAGTGAGGATGGGAGATTGTGGGTGCAAGTGTGTGGGTGTGTGGGTATGTAAGAGTGTGGGTATGGGAGAGTGTGGGTAGGGAAAAGTGTTGGTAAGGGAGAATGTGGGTAGGGAATAGTGTGGTTTGGGGGTAGTGTGGTTAGGGGGTAGTGTGGTTAGGGGGTAGTGTGGTTAGGGGGTAGTGTGGGTAGGGGAGAGTGTGGGTAGGGGGTAATGTGGGTTGGGGAGAGTATGGTTAGGGGGTAGTGTGGGTAGAGGAGAGTGTGGGTAGAGGAGAGTGTGGTTAAGGGCTAATGTGGATATGGGATAGTGTGGGTAGGAGAGAGTGTGAGTAGGGGAGAGTGTAGTTAGGGAGTAGTGTAGTTAGGGGGTAGTGTGGGTGGCAGAAGTGTAGGAGAGAAACATTATCAGCCATGTCATCGCCGGAGTGAGATCCCTAATATCCTCTTGTATGTTGCTGAGGCAAACTATGTCGATAATAAACAGACATAAAAAACATACAAAATAACAAGAGGGTGTAACATGCAAAGTAAGTTGCTCAGTAGTGTTACCAAAGCTATACCAACAGGAATACTGCTCTTTGTGTGCGAGAAGTAGGGGAGACGGTGAGTGAGTTAAAAGGATGAAAATGGAAACCTAGCTGACACGTAGTGTTTACATGAGTGAAATGTACTGTATGGAAGCGAAGTAAGGGGAGTAAAAGTAGATGATTATAATGTGCAGTGATACTAGAATGGTAAGATGAGAATGCCCTGATGGATATGGAAAGTAAAGCTGAATGACGGGCTATCCTCAGAAGTTTTGAGGAAACGGATGGGAGTGGAAAACATCAGAAGGGAAGATAAAGTGGCCAGGCCGAGAGAGTAAACCAAGGAAACAAGGTTAGGAGGGGTATGCGTATGAGGGTACCGGGTCGCGGACTGAAATCTAAAGCTAAACTGAGGAAGGCATGGAGGAAGGTGGTGTGTGGTGACCTAAGATCCACAGGTATTACTATTATGAGCAAGGTGAGGGAGTGCTATCAGGTCAACCCATCTCAGCCATGCGACTTTGAAAACAGACGTAAAACCGAAAATGCTGCTGGAGATAATGAAGTTAACTGAAAAGTCTGGCTGGCACTGAGACCTGATCTTAACGAAAGGACTCGAACTAGTCACTTGTCTTGTACCAATGACCTAACCTACAGTCATCGTTTTAACCTGTTAATCTGAACTAAACTATACAGGAACCTGATTTGTAAGTAATCTGATTTATGATGGAACCTTAAAAAGAACGACCTTAAGCAATGACCTACCACAATTAAGGTAATGTTCTCTCTCTCTCTTTTTTTTTTTTTTTTTTTTTTTTAAGGACCCCAGCTCAACCCATCGTTTGAAGGGCATGGGAGGTCGAAATGATGATGATGATGATGATGATGATGTGATGATAATGTGATGATGGAAAGTGCAGTACAATTGTTATCGTGGTGAACTGACCTGTACAAGTAATGCGGGCGGTCAGTGGCGAGGATGGCCACTCCCAATTCCTTGTAAAGCTTCTGACGCCTCAGCTCCTCGTCCAGCTGCAACCACACCAAAATGATTAAAATGACCGAAAGTGAAAATCTGAATATACTATGGGTGTTTTGTGTGCATATTGAGGTACGAATTAGTTAATATGCAATACATATTAGAATATAGTATATGCAGAGCTACATTTATAATGGGAGATTGCAAAACCTTGAACAAAGTGTTGGCATAAAGGAGGGAGCGGCCCTGCACAGCATCCGTAAACCCACGGAAATTGTCAGTAGTAAGATATATCACTTAAATTTTGTGGGACCATAGTCTGCTACGGACAGTAATTTCTGCTTATATGATGATGAAATTTATCCAGTGGTAAATCTGTGCTAATTTTCTACCTACTTGCTGCAAAACTCTCGTTAGATACGGTTTCGCTAACACTCTCTCTCTCTCTCTCTTTTTTTTTTTTTTTAATCCTAAATTACAGACTATGGGAATGGTTCACTTTCACGACTCTGAGTTGTGGTGGATGTCTTTGCAGCCTCACCTGCCACCATATTTACAAAAGCTAACTGGCAAGAGAAAAAATAATTATTTAGACGTCGTGCCAGAGGGTTTCTAAACAAATTCTCCTCGAGATGTCAAAAGAGAATTGCATTCTGCTGCTTTGGGAGAGAGTAAACAGCTGTTTTATAATAAATGTGTGTGTGTGTGTGTGTGTGTGTGTGTGTGTGTGTGTGTGTGTGTGTGTGTGTGTGTGTGTGTGTGTGTGTGTGCAGTAGGAAGGAGAACTGATGGGCTGGGTTAGGACAAGACCAAGTGCCTGAGGGGAGTGAGAGACTGGGTGGGGAGAACTCATGTTAGTGGCTGGAATGAGGCAAGTATGGGTAGCTATGTAGCAGTGTCGTAGGTCTCGAGACCAGTTTGATGTGGTCTTGGTCTTGATCTTGGTCTCGCTTGACGTGGTCTTGGTCTTGATCTTGGTCTCGAAGCTTCTGGTCTCGGAGTTTTGGCTCGAGACCAGGTCGAGACCAGCATTACAAAGTGCACTGCGGCGTGGGGAAGGTCGGAATTTATGATCATACACGGAGAAAAATTTTGGCTGATTCGATTCACGGCGCGCCATACAGCGTTGTACTGTCTGTAGATACTGCCTGACTAGCGCTACGGTGATGATGCATGAGCTGAGCCCTGCGAGCACCGATAAAGTGCGTGCGAGTCGAGACAGCATGCATGACGGGGTCATTCTCACTGTGATAATCTCCATTTGCACGCAAGCATGTTTGCAGCTCTGTTCACCTTCATGTACTTCATATAGGTGTACGGTGTATGCAATCCCCGCACCCTTCGTACACGTACACCACAGGTTTAGCTAGTTCGATCGGAAAACATAGCTACAAAAATTTTTGTTTTCCTATGTTTGTTCCTTCACGCCAATGAAGCAATGAAAGCAGAAATATTTTACCTAGATGTTCATTTGTTCACATATATTAAATTTTGAAAGCATATTTCCTCCCCTACAGGGGCGTAGCCAGGATTTTCGAGCGATGAGGGCTAAGTCAGACATCAGTGGCTTCCAACCTTTCGAGTTACGACCCTTCAGAGCTTCCAAATGGCTATCACGGAGGCCTGCAGTGACTCCTGTGACCTTTTTAGAAGAAATCAGAATACAGTATTTTCTAGTGTTTCACAGCCACCCTCGTATTTCATACAATTTATTCATCTATGAGCGGGGGGCCATGGCCATGTGGCCTAGTGGCGTTTCTGGCCCAACTAAAGTTGGGGGGGGGGGCCACCTGGGGACCAATAAATCATCAGTAGTAGCAAGAAGGGCAGTGAGCAGACTCGAATGAGAGACCCTTTCAAGAGGGAAAGTTAGTGAAAACTGTTCTCTTAAACAAATAGTGGGTGCAAACGTAATTAGTATTTGGAGCACTTATGGAAGTAAAATATATATTTGATATTTACGAAGATTTTTTGCTTCCCACCTCCGTATCCCGAAACCCCTTCGGTCTTTTATGTAATTATCCTGAAAAATAGGTAGACCCCTCGACTGTTCACGAGAAACGAAAGAAGAATATGTTGTGTATGGTACGTTTGGGCACGGGTAAAGCTCGGAGAGAAGTGTGAAAATTGGTCTTCCGAAAACCAGCTTTCGCATGAGGAAGATACAGATATGCATGAATACGATGGCACTAACAAAGTATGCAACACCATACATTATAACTTCAAAACCGTACTTTCAAAAGTTTAAAAACTTAAAAAACTTTCAAAACCCGTAACATCGGTGTGCAGGGCCGTAGAGAGCTATGACCGCGCCCTGGGGTGCCTGGAAAACGTTTGACACGGGCCAGAAAAAGAAGCAGAATTATCACAGTCCTGGTGTGGACCCTGGTCCCTTCATACTCTTGAGTTTTGGCCCCGGGAATTATCCCCATTGCCCACTTCTCTCTTTCATTCTTCTTAGTAATTGTCTTCCCAGAAACTCCTCGACTTCATTCAATTCATGTGCGATAATTAACTTAAATTCGTTTAAAAGGTGTTGAGTATCGCATCGATACATAATCTGCAACTGGGTGATTGGGATACTAATGCACTCACTCGAGGGGCCGAGACGCCCGTGAAAACGGACCAGCTGTGCAGCACCTGCAGGCTGCAGCTACTTTTCATTCATTTAGCAGACACATAAATTCCTGGTCTTGGTCTTGGTCTCGGAGGGTCTGGTCTTGGTCATAGTCTCGGAGGATCTGGTCTTGGTCATAGTCTCGGAGGATCTGGTTTTGGTCTTGGGCTTTGTCTCGGAGGGTTTGGTCTTGGTCTTGGTCTAGAGGTGCCCGGTCTTGACTACAACACTGCTATGTAGGCAGAGGCTGAAGACAAAAGGTTGAAGACAAGAGGATGGAACTGAGAGGAAGGAGTAGAGGGAGACTACATGATTGTCAGAGTACAAGAGTGAGTGGTAGGGGAAGGGAAGTAAGGATTTGAGGGAGCGGAATAAGAGCCAAATGGATATAGCCGGCAAAAGCAAGTACCATCAGTACACCTTAATCATAAATCACCATACTCTGTGCTCTACAGCCTGGTCTAAAACCATTATCTGTCCACCTTGAATGCTGAGTTGTAACAAGAGAATAACACTTAAAACATGGTGAATGGTGATGGTCGCGAAGAGGTGCAACGGAGAGGATGTATAGCCGTACTAATGTCATTCTGCCACCGAACCTCAAAAATTAATCTGCAAAAGGACTAATCCTCGCAACGTTAAAGTGGATGATCTGTTCATGAAAAATATTATGGAAGGGATGTAAGTCAGCAGTAGAGTCTTACTGATACTAAACTACAGGAAAATGAAAGCAAAAGGAGAAACTCTCCGCCAAATTGGAGTGAACACAGTATAATCTCCTCTCTCTCCCTTCCCAACCTTAGAATCAGCGTGGAAGAAGACATTGGCCCAGGATGTGACGTCACAATCACACATGGCGCCATAACCTTCAAAGCGGCGGCAGAACACACGACGAGCCTCATTCCTCTCGTTGTTCTCCCACTGGCACTCGTCTGCAAGGAAAGGTGATAGCAGGGATTAATTTACACTTTGTTCACTTTAACTTAGCCTAAAATTACCATCTCTCTATCTTGAATGCTGAGTTATAGCATTAGATTATCACAAGAACACGATGCTTGTCACGAAACCCTATGGGATGGATGAAGAGCCGTAATAATGCCTTTTTGTACCACTGAGCAACGTGAAATAAGCCGCAAAAGGACGGAAACCTCTGTCAAGATGAAAGAACTATAATAAGATGTGAGAACAGCGCGTGCAGTATGACAATTAAAGGTGATGATAAGGTAATGTTAACAGTTATGATGAAGATGGAACAGACGAACCCGTAGGTAGTATGGACACCGACGATGGCTGTAGCAGGGAAGAATGGTAAAGGTATAGAAGTAGTACTAAAGTGTATAATAAGAGAAAACATGATATCGACCCAGTTAAATATAAAGGTGGAGGCAACGATGATGCTGCATGCATTTTAACTTGGTTAAAATATGGAAAGATGACAGGCCAGGGGTAGGCTAGTTCTAAACTGTTGTCGAGGAGATGATAATTTCACGGAACATTAAAAGAGCACTACACTGACAAAATCTGAATGCCTCATAAACTTGATTGCTCCGTGCTTTTTTTTTTTTTTTTTTTAATGAAAAGCTTAGTCTTTCTTCAGAAAAAGAGTATGGCTAAGGGCAGAGGTTCCTGTTTTTCATGAGCACCCACATTATAAATGTAAAATGAAGTGTAACCAGTCCTGTAAGTTAACTCAAGGAAGAATTGTGGACAGTGATATAACTACCTAGATACCAAACATGAGCCGAGAGCAGAGGGCTGCATCACTGTCAGTGTCCATATTAAAGTATGGGAGCAAGACTGGTCTGTCATAATTTAGAAATCTAACAGAGCAATACAGCAGGAGATGGACAAGACAATAAAGAATTATAGATTCGCCGGATGTAGGATAGACTCCCCCCCACACTTTTTTTTTTTTTTTTTTTTTTTGCAACAGTTCTCTGAACCTCTGTAAGGTACCTTTACACAACGAAAACAAAAGAAAAGCTTAATTAAATAGCGTAATTGGAGCCCAGTGATAATTATGGCTTCACGAACAAGGAGAACATACATCTTTGTTATTATCTACCTCTTCAATACATTTTCAAGTAAAAAAATGTCGTTATCTAGAACTGATACAGTATAGAGCCAGTGTGTTGCCCTAAACTACAATGCAATTTATTTGCTCACTGGCAAAAATTATTGACAAAAATCATGTTGCTACTTATTTCGCTAATCTACCGGAACATTTCACTTGAAGCTACATAGGGTAATTAAAGATCGCCAACATTCCCGAGGGACTGTAGGATGGATTCCACATATCCACAGTACAATGACATACTTGTGTGCAAATTGCCATAATGATAACTAAATATACAAGAGCTTAGGATATCAAATTTTTGTGTTTGTATGGTTTGGCGTTTGACCCCTTAAAACCCTTAAAATGGCCTATAAAAGACAGAGAGAGAGAGAGAGAGAGAGAGAGAGAGAGAGAGAGAGAGAGAGAGAGAGAGAGAGAGAGAGAGAATAATGACCCAAGGAACTCTGAAGTGAACTGGAGGAGAAATGATGGAATGGTTAGAAGCTGAAAAAACGTTTGGAAAAAAGCAAGAAGAGGAATACGAAAAAGAAAAAAACTGAACAAATAAAGTAGGTCTCCACACTATGTTATGGAGACCTAATTGACCAAACAACGGCAAGTAGTAAAGTATTCTGATTAAGGGGTAAGATTATGTTTTTAGATGGTTTATGTTAATGCATTTGAGGGTAGGAGGAGGCGTATAAATATAATCTAGATACGGTACGTAGATGTGTGAAAGCCCCTTTCATATTTCATTCACGTTACTGTACTGCTATAGATCTACGATTTTTGTCAGCTTGGTAAGAGAGATTAACTCCGGAAGTCCGGCGCTGAAGGGTCTGACGGCAAAATTTCTCCTGTGCTTACCACTCTGCTCCTCTAAGTCGAAGTCCGTCCTAAGGAAGACTGGGCCGCCCCACTCATATCCAGTGTCGGCGGTGGCCACGTTGGAGTAAGTCTCTGCCATCTTCAGCCCACCCTTCCTGGTCACCAGCGCCCACATGTCGCGATACCCCAGCTTGTCCGACCATCGCGACCCCAGCTCCTTCAGTTTGTTGCGACCACGCCATGAAAGGTTTTTGCTCGCCTCGTCCTGCATCAACACAAGGTAGCAATATATTGTGAAGTTATCTAAAAAATAATTTCAGCTGTTAATTATTCGACACCAACTCATGACAAAGACTATAGTTTATTGCTAGTCTCATCTTTCAGTACAGAAGATAGATGATTTTCCTGGTGGAGGTGAGTAAAACAGACAACCCAGTTACAATGTTCCTCTTCTCTGTGCCACAGATGGTACAAAGCTGCCTGCATGACAAGTGCTGGGCGATGAGACAGCCTAACATCCAAGTCAAATGATACAGTAGAGGTTATCATCCCTTCACTAGTGCCCCTGCAATCAAATCTTATTACATGCAGGGAGTAGAATCCGTGATAAAAATTTGCCTGCTACTACAACACTTTTGTTTCTCACTTTCTGTCGTTCGCTACTATTCCTAGGTTTGATATGGTTCACTGTCCACACCGTACCTGATTCTCTTTCGTATGAAGTGTTAGGGGAGAAATGGCGGATATACAATGCGTGCATAGTAGGTGAAATATTGTCCCTTACTGTAACCTGGGATGCTAGTTTTCCCTTTTAGGGGAAGATTAGAAAATAAAAAATAAATGTTTTAACTTCTTCCTATGAAGATTTAAGTATTTTACAAGCGCTTCGCGGCCCGATAGGGCCACTCAGCACTTGCTCAAAACAAGCTGCTTCTGGATCGCGCTTCGCTTTCCTCAAAACCACCGATTTATGAATCGATTCAGGAGCGATTGATTTGCGGCCTTACTGGGCCGTTCGGCTGTAAAACCAGTGGGAACGATTAGGGGTCAAAACACCTCTTCACAAAATTTCAATCGACAAGAAATCAAACATCCTGTCAAGCTTCATTGAAATCCTTTTTTAAATTTCGGCTATGCTACATACCCACACCCACAAGATTACAGTATATAAGATTCCTTCTACCTGTGAAAATTCGTTTTAGTCCTTCCAGTACAAAGACGCTTTCATTTTATTCTCTCTGCTATCGACAAATGATTTTATCCAGCATCAGAGAGACTTTTTTTTTTTTTTACGTGTCCGACTCTGGGCAAAGGCTCAGGGCCTATTTCTTGGGGGCAGTGGCCCATCCCAAGGCCCAGTAGTCCTCCTACACCTCCACATGTCTGTAGTGAAGGGGTTAGAGACAATCTCCATTAACCCGTTCAGCATCAGAAGTGCTTCCTGAGGTTAATAAAATCATTTGTTGATAAATGTGTGAATAAAAAAAAAAAAGTGTCTTCGTGCTGAAAGAACTAAATGGATGCAATTTTTCGTTTTCGTCACCCTAACCCAACTTCCCACTGTCATAAATGCAGAGGCACTAGGCACAGAGATTATTTGTTTTTATTTATTCATGCTTTACTTTTAAAAGTACCACCTCACTCTATATATTAGGTGGGAAGTGGGGTTGAGATGATGATGATGATGATAA